>NC_051177.1:137909404-137934126 GCF_013339695.2 Rhipicephalus sanguineus | reverse complement strand
CGCAGGCAAAACCATGTGTAAGGCTCATGCGACGCAAGCTTTGTACGAGCTCGAACGAGCTTCATATGTAAATGAAAGAAGAAAGAAAGAAGAAAGAAAGAAAGAAGAAAGAAAGAAAAGAAAGAAAGAAAGAAAGAAAAGAAAGAAAGAAAGAAAGAAAGAAAGAAAGAAAGAAGAAAGAAAGAAAGAAAGAAAGAAAGAAAGAAAGAAAGAAAGAAAGAAAGCTGCTGTGAAAGCTTCATCAGACATTAAATTTTCGTTGTCGGTCGTACCGCTGTGGTAACACCTTATATCCCCTGACCCAGTGTACGAGCGAAATATTGTTTGTTTGCTTTTTGTGCGATGGGAATTGGTCATCTCGACAAGTACACGTTTTCTCCTTAAATGTTACTCCGTATAGTTTCACATTTCTGCGCAATTGAAAAAAAAAGGAAGGAAGCTAGAAACAGAAAAAAAGAGGAAGAAATGAAAAAATAGGAATAAAAATATAAATAAAGAGAAGAAGGCTGAAAAAACTGGAAAAGAGAACTTGAGAGAAAGAGAGGAGGAAAGAAAGAGAAAACCGAAGAGAAACAAAGAAGGCTGTCCATCTCCGCACTTCCTTCAGGCTTGGCACCACTAGTGCAAAGCTCCCTTAATTCTCGTAAGTAACGTGGGGTGGTAGTGCGTTTTTTTTTTTTTTTTTGCTATTACCTGACGGAATTTTTGGACAGACTACCCAAATGGGGCTACCCATTAACGCTGGCAGCCGTACGAGTCTAATACAAGCCTGTTCCGGTCATTGGGATGTTCGCAACTGGGCAGGCGTCATGCTCAATAGCGTCATTGATTACAGCGATGCAGAATGATGCGTGTTCTTGCGTGTTTAGAACAATTCAAAGGCATATGTATTGGGAAAAAAGGCGAGCGATTTAGAGCGTCTGACCAACACCGGCAATCGGTTGCGCTTTTCATTCCGTTTTCTACGTTTTTTACTCCACTGCAACATTAATTGTGCGTTCCCACCGTCAAAATGTCGCTTTCACTATAATAACAAGCACACCTAGACCTCTTTGACGCAGTCGACCGACCGTAGCAGAAGTGACACAGAAACGACTTCATGCCAGCCAGAATGGTGTCGCAAAATATCGCCTACCTGACAGACCTCATAGCCGCTTAGCACATATTAGCTCTTGGACGGCCTTTCTGTGGCATATCGTTGTTTCTAGCCTTCTCGCTTACATGTGTCAAAGTACGTGGAATATACGACAACAGTGAAAATGCAGTCATTGCACCTTGCCAGTTATCTGTCTGGCGGTGACTGCCTGCTTTCTCGCCACACGCGTGGCCGCGGTTTCATTAGTGGCCCCTGGAATCCAGAATTTCGTACAATAGATGGTCAGACTCATGAAGCAAGCAAGGCGGACACTCGCAGGATTGCCTGCTTCGTAAGATGAATTGTTGTCTCTCAGCTGCATCATTTCTTACTATCACGAGGCGACTCGATCCGAAAGCAATCGCGCACTCCGCCTTGCGAAATCGTAGCTCATATGGCAATCTCGGACGCAGTGCCATTTGCGCCGAGAGACAATACCCGCCTGCCTCGCGGTGCTTGCGTTTATTTGTTAATGACCTGCCGTGCAGAGCCGTCGTTTAGACAAAGAGGGCTTCGTGTGTTCAATTTTCTAAATAATAATAGGCTGTATCCAGCCACGACAAACTTCTGAAAAATTTCGCGTAAGAGGACTACTTTACCGCTGCTCTTTGGGGAATGATAAGGTAGACAAATCAGGGGCGATTGATTTCGATCACAGATCTTTGAACGAGCAGCAGTTTCGAAAGCGCTTGCGAAGTTCACGAGTGAGCAAAACACAGTTGAAGTGTGGCGCCAAGGTTGAAGCGCGCACGGTTTCGGGCCTCGCGACATCTTGTAGGCGCAAGCGATGGCATTACTGCAAACTGACCTCGTTGTCGTGTGCCCTTGGGTTTAAACTGCTGCATACAACGTACACAATTTAAATGTCAGATTTTCGAGAGATGTTTAGTTTATCAAAGAGCAGCTTAACGCAGAAGTTGTCTCTTACACTTTCAGGTGTAGCGCATTTTTTTTATCTTTATATATTGTTGCTCAACTGAATTTGTCCCGCCGGTACGTACCCTTCGATAGCGAGGACATCCTGCCATTTTCTGCACAAGTTGTGTCTGTATTGAAAGTTCACTGCCAGTTAACAGGCACCTTGGAAAAATGTGCGTAAGACGAGGCTGTGCGCCGATTCTTTCGAACGGGAAGTCACGATGCAGCCTGTAATAAATACTGGTCCACCCTGTGAAATATATTTACACAAGTGCCCCTTCGGAGACATCACCGATTCAATCGAGAGCATCAATGCTTATTGAGAGTGAAGGAACCAAATTCCAGCCTTCTTATTATAGCTGTTTGCATTTCATTTTTGGTTGACAGGATATTTCTTGTATACATTTTTTGTATAACGTAAAGCATTTCATTCTATGTTATTGTTGTTGTCCTTAGTATATCTGGAATATCTGAAATGCACTGGCATATTATGGCTAGCTATCGTTATTATAACATTCGCCTTATGTTATAACGAACAAAACTTCCAATTAGTCATGGGCTATCATCTTTTTTTTATCTGCAGTTACAATCGCTTCGATACGACTACACAAACCTAGTCGCACGTGCGGTATTTGCTCTTTTTTTCATTATTTTGCCGGTATTGGCCGGCCTTGCATGATTAAACAGAAATGCATGCGTCAAAGGTTAGAAGAAAACATTACTAGAATATTTGTATTCAAACAAATATTCTAGTAAAACACTGTACTAGATTATTATTATTATTATTATTATTATTATTATTATTATTATTATTATTATTATTATTATTATTATTATTATTATTATTATTATTATTATTGCGTGCTCTTTCCTTTCGAAAGTACTTCTTTAACCGTCCATTCTTTAGATATAAAAAGAATGCGCGTTGCCATTTCTTTTGGTATCAGCCTTTATTCGTCAGCTGCAATTATCTTCAAGAGCTTCATTGTCTTTGTCAATTCCCAGGTTTTTCTCGCTCCATCTAAATATATATAGTAATGCCGGAAGAGTACCAGAAACAGTCAATCATCACCTCATGGTAACAGGAGGGATAGGTGGGCTAGTTGTTTTTCCATGTCTGTAGAAAACCACCTATATGCACCATCCTCGACGGCGCTGTCCTTTTCTTGGCACTCGTCCTGAGACAAATCACAAAGCTATGGTATAGCATCGTTGATACGAATCGTTTGAGTTCTGTCAAGAAAAATCCCCTTTTCTTCAACAACGCAACCATCAGAAAACCTAGTACTGCTTTTTTCACCGTATTATTGATTATCTTTGCAGCAACACTGCTCAACTTGCAAGTTTGGAAAGTCGTTACAATACATTCTTTTTTTCTCTTCTCATACTCATTGGTGAGTGTTTTTGGCAATGCTGATGCAAGCCAGAACAGAGAATTTCTTCTTTTCTTCTTTTTTCTGCTTTCTTTACTCATATTTCAAGTCGTATTTGCATCGGCAGCCTTCGTTGTACTCGCGGCACGTCACGCCTTCGTGACTAGTATTCATCCAGCGGTGTTCGAAGGCAGCACCTGCTTTGCTTGCATCAGCAACTTGGAAACATTGTCGACTTTACAAATCGAAGTATCTTCTCTTCCGCGGCTGGTAGTTGCGCTTGGCCACAACACTGGACGTTGGAAGGAACTTTGTACCCAAAGGAAAGTAGCTGCGTTGGTTTAGGACCTAAGTGGTTGGCCGACTTCTGTCGTGACTCCAGGACAGAAGTAGGGGCTTCAATTTCCGGCTGCCTCACTCGCATACAAAGAAAACTACATTGGCGTGACTTTCGCTAAAGCGCCGGATGTGGTGACGAAACCTGTCGCTACGATCATTTCAATCTGCACACAAAAAAAAAAGACGACACAGTGGGGAAACAACGCTCCGAGAGCAGTTTTCGAGACGAATGTTTGACAATCAGGGCATGTAAAGCAGGATAAAAGATACGCAGAGCTACCTTAGGAACGCAAAGAAGAATTTCTTTATTGTGACGGAGAATACAAGATTATCATTTGGTCACTGAATAATGGTGTACGATGTGGTGTTCGTGAGTATCGGGTTCAGTGTTGTGCGCGAGTTCTTGAGCTCGACGACGAATTCTCCAGTTGTTTCACTTTGGCCTTGATCCCTGCGATGGAACCTGTACCGTTCCGTGACTATGGATCTCCGTGGTGCGTAGTGCTCGCGCAGCACTTTCATGATATCAGCATACTTGGAGTCAGCAGGACTCTTAGGCAGCAGAAGGCTTCGTAGTGTCACGTAGGCTTTTTCACCTAGGACTGTCAAGAACACTTGCGCCTTCCTCGGCTCGTCGATGTTAGCGCTTGCGAAGACCTCGAATCTTTCGATGTAGACTTCGATGCTTCCAGTGTCGGGACTGAACTCAGCAAGCCTTCCAACCGGCGTCGTAACCACGCTGCGATCTCCTGATGCGGCTATCCCGTCTGCCGATGTTGCCATGATTGAACAGTCCAGTTTCACCACAGCAAGATGTTGTTAACACTTCTCTTGTGATTCAATCGGAGATCCCATCCTCGTCGCCAGTGCTGCATACGTCTGTTACGTTCGTTTATTAGAAACACACTGAGAATACATGGAAACAATGGGTCTGTTCTTCGGGAGAGGGTAGCGTGCCCTCGGCGCATGCGCTGCTACTTGTTCCTCTGGCGGTGGAATCTCTTGTGGCCTAAACCGAAACTCGCCCACAACACTGAACCCGGTACTCACGAACATCCACACAGAACTCAACAAATTAGGAGGACATAATCAAACTTTCCCCCTCTCATTTAGCTTTGCTAGCAAAGCACGGGAAATATTTGCCATTTTCTATTGATGTTCATTTCATAGCAAGACGCCGTGTCTTTTTATACTCAAACTTAACCCATATCATTCGGTTTGGTCACAGCGCTGTTGTGAGTGTTGCAAAAATACCAAGACACAGTCCTGCTGTTCTTAAAGTCTTTCCATGGCCCGCAGTGCTTCATTAAGTGCATAAAAGTTCATAGCTTCAAGACATTCGTTCACGCAGAACGTGCTGTCTTTGATAAACGAACTTCTTTTCAAGATTAAGGAAGATGCAACCCAATAAAAAAAGAAAGTTGGGCACTTATTACTCAGTTCTCTTGTGTCTTTTTATTTATTTATTATTCTTTTTGCAGCACAATGTTTTCGTCATCTTTAGCTTACAGTATTCGTCAGTTTCATTAAACCCGCGTGGCCCCTGGGGCAATATCTCGAATTCCTTCAGACGGTTCAGCGCAGGCCATCTATGCAACGCAGACGGCGGTCCACTGTTGAGCAACGTTTCTTGGTTCAGTGGATATTGCTCACAGAGATGGATTAAGCCACTTAACAAGCTGACCCCCCCCCCCCCGTGTTGCACATGCAGTGAGTATCTTTTTTTTCAGCATGCCGCAGACGTAATTAAAATAAATAATAAGATAATCACTCAGATACGGTCGCGCCGGTCCGTTGGTTTAATTAGCCTCTGCGAACAACTTTCACTGAGCTGCCAAGTATTTTGTTTTATTTACTTATTTTACGTAACGAAGCCCTACGAAGGGTAATGGCCGCTGGATGGAAAGACGCCTTTGTTTCTATAGCAACCATGTGCTATTGCAGGGGTGCGCACATGACACAAATGAACTGTGTGAAAGCGAACGAGAATATCAACATAAGCCATTCAAGGTGCACATCAGTAACATAAGTAAGCAAAACAAAATTCTCGCAACAATGAACGCGTAAGGCAATAAGCTAGTTTGGAGTACGCGAAAATTACAAGATCAATCTAAGGCGTTCATGGATTACTGCTTGAAAAATGGTGGAGTATTCATTACAATGTAATAAAAGATAGCTTCAGTGTTTAGAAAAACTTGTTGCATCACAGACGGTTAACATCAGTAACAATTTAACATAATGTTTGCTTGCTTAAAATACGTTCTCGAGGAAGACAAAACAGCATTCAGTAGCATGGACATGAATAAATACATGAAATGACGCGGAGGCAACGCGTTTAGCACAATTAAAATAAAAAATTATCGAGGGGGTTTCCACAGGGGCTGTTGAAAAGTTTGACGGATCCATCTTTGAAACCCTCGATGCTTATTCAGTGGTTGTTGCCTTTTGATGCCAAGGTGAGCTGCCGGCGTCAACCCCATCATTCCTATGAACATTCTCCATTCAATCAAACCCTAGCCCAAGCAAACAGTTATGCAGAGCGGGCCCTTTTGCTCTGCGGCGAACCTCAGGTCCTGCTGGAAGTGGTTTAGTGGGACCGTAATGCGGCGGCGACCATTGGGATCCCGTAATACGGGCGCCTAGCACAACAGCTAAGCCATAAATAAATGTCGGTCATCTGTCTTTTTCTATTGTCAACTCCTTGAAACTTCAGTGGTCACCTGTCTCTAAGATTGGTCGACTTGCTATTAAGATACTGAAGGAGGGAAGCACGATTTTTCGAGGGAAGTGACCCCGGAATGCTTACACGTTAAAGGCATGACGTGTAGACCACTTCGAGACGATGATGGTATAAGAGTGCATTTGCTGCACCAGTTCACATGAAAGGTTTGATGCGAATAGCGATTAACAACCAGTGCTACAGAAGAGGTTCATGATTGTGGGCATGCTTCAGAGACGCGGTCGAGGAAACAGTGATGTGCCGTGCAGGGAATTTTCCCTTTTTTTCAGAGAATTTTCGACCCCCATTTAGACGAAAGGGAAAAAGGGAATCTTCGCGATATTTCAGGGACGGAAAAATTTCTTTGTAATGTTCAAAACACTTTGGTTACGAGGCGCCTTCGGATTCTCCAATCGTTTCCAGCGCATGTAGCACGCAAAACAATAGCCTTTGAGATTCGTTCTATCTATTCACACGGAGCGTCTTTTTGCTCACTCCGGGCGTTAGACTCAAAACCCACATGTGCACAATGCATATACAACACATGAGCTCCGAGATCGTAGGTCGACATTTCAGCGCACCCTAGTGGAAGCCATTGTCTTTTCGCCATAAATTGGCGACAATGTGCGCGACAAGCCAATAGCATCCAATCCAACACGATAAACAAAAGTATAGCAAATGAGGAGCGGAAAACGTGTTACGCTCAGGGTGTCGGAACGAAATGTTTTTCGTTTCGGTTTTAGTTTCGTTCCAGCGCAAAAAGTTCCGTTCCGTTTCTGTTCCGGAACGAAAAAAAAAAACGTTCCGTAACGGTTCGTAACGTTTTTTTTTTCTTTTGTACGAAAAAAAAAACTGAAGGTAAGGCAATCCTAAAAAAACATTGGATTTGTGATGTAGTTACTTGCCCTCCTCTTAAGAAAGTGAGACAAGGGTAAAACACGTTCTTCAGAGGAGCGGGAGTAACTGTGCCACGTATTCCTACCAACTAGCACAAACCAGTATTCATTTCAAAGTCATAGTATTTATTTTCTCACTAGACAAATACGAATTTTTTTAGTGGGCTCAATGTTTTGTGTCAAGGGGAGTGAGCACGATCACAGAAGCAGCACGTCATTGAGTGTACTCTGTGATGTGCGAGACCGCTGTTCTGATAAAAAGATCGCCAGGTCTGCGTGAAACACGCAGAAATGTCACAGCAAAAGCTGGAAGAGCGGACTTTGTAGAGCCCGTTGTTGTCTTTTGGGGCAACTAATACAAGTACACATGCAAGGTACCCACTACGTCATAAATCATCGCAATTTTTCTGAAGTAGCGAAGTTCCCACTATGCCATTTTTCGTCATCCTTCGGAGAATCGCGGTACCCGCTACACATCTGTAAGGCATTATCTGCACTTTGTGCTGTGGCTGATGATGATGAAGAATTATGGCTGAGCACTTTGCAGTGGGTGGGAAGGAGTGTTGCGGAATGGGCGCCTCCATTCCATTCCAATTCCATTCCGGGGAATCAGAACTCGCCGCATTTCCATTCTTTTGAATTCCTCGGAATGAAAAAACTTAGCCCATTCGCACTCTGGGAATGGCCTGGCAGTTCGATTCCATTCCTGTAATTCCTCAACGTAGGAAAGGCATCTTGATAGTTTTATCGAGTTAAGAATGAACGCCCTATAAAGCTGATGTCATCAGATGCATTAAGAACTGCAAAAGTACGCAAAACACAATACCAAGGTCGAGGGATAGTAGCTTGGTGACATATCTGGTGCAGTACAACCACCCTACTAATTCCCATAGGGGAGTTCTCCCGCTACCTATAGTATTTGCATGGTCAACACGTTTGAACGAATGGTGGTGTTTCAATATTGTTTATGCTTAAATATGTTAATGCTAAAATGACGACATAGCATATTTTTATGCTGACAAAAGTGCCTTTGCATCGAATACGGAACACTGGGCCGCACTGCTCGTCAGCACTCACGCTTTTCAAGCGCGCCTCGCAAGCACAGATGGGGTGAGGAGAACTTTCTGTGTTCGCCTGGCGCAGGCATGCAATGTCTTCCTTGTCGCAAAGGGTGTTTACGTGTGTCAGGTACTAATCTGCTCGTGAGATAAAGATCAGGGTGTGCATAGAGTATTCAGCACTTTCGTGTGGGGGTATCAATGGAAACCAACGCGCAGGGGTAATTTGTTTTTCCCTTCGGTATCTGCTTGGATAATGCATTTGTTTGTACACTGCTGATGCCTCGGTTTGTAGTAGGCGCGTTGCTTATAAATGTACCGTGCTTGCAATCAGCCAAGCCATTTTAAAAATACTGCTTTATTGTTAATTTGCGAGGCTCTGACTTACTAATTTTTGAAGTTTGAAAAACAGCACGTAGACGAAAACGTGCTCTATCTTCGGAAAAAGACGTATTTCCATTCCCATTCCATTCGGTGCAAAAGGCGCTTAATTCCATAAACATTCTATTCCTCCGAGCGTGTCCCCATTCCATTCCGGGGTGGCGAAAATGTGGAATGATTCCGGAATGATTCCAATTCAGGAGTGGCAACTCCGCCACACTGGTGGGAAGCATTAAACCACACACTCTTTGCGCTATTAGCATTGTGTGACGACTGGTTGTTATTTTACTCTTCTGCCGCGCTACATTACATATGTTAACGCGATTCCTTGCCCGACATGACGCCTGTATAGAGTATATTTTTGCGGTGGAGTTAAAGGAGCATCGTGGCACTGTGGTGGAAGACCCGAATGCCACGCAGAGGGCGCGGATTAAAATCCCATCCGATCCTAGAATTTTGTTTCTCATTTAATTTTTTCTTACATCACGCGATAGCGATCACGTACACCGGCGGCGGCGGACAACTATGGCGCCAAAATCGGCTGTTGTGATCTCATAACAGCTTTCGCTGTAACAAACTTCAGCGCCGACAATGCCCTCTCCATTTTGGCCGGCTTGACTGGCGCGCAAAAGTCCACTATAGCGTTAATATAAATATCTCTGGTTGTCACTGTTTTTGTTTTTCGCACAATTTCAACATATATTTGCCCTGGAATTCCTGTCTGTGGTACGCGCTAATACTACACCCTGAGATGTGCTCACATTGAATGAGCTCAGTTCCGAATTACGCAATTTTCTCGTGAACCGAAAAACGATTGAAAAAATTTCGGTTTCGCTCCGGAACGAAATAATAGATAAGTTTCGGTTACGTTTTCGTTCCGGTCAAAAATATCGTTTTTTTCGTTTTTCGTTTTCGGTTTTCGTTCCGTTCCGACACTCTGGTTACGCTGCACGTGTTGGCTGCATCAGCTGTTTTGTCAGAAGTCATGGACTCCGATGACAGCACGGATGAAGGCGCCGGACCATCAGATCCTAAACGGGCAAAACAAACGAGAAAAACATTCGCGAAGCTGTTTCGATCGGAGAGACTCAGCCTGCCGGAATTTAAAGGATGGCTTGTAGAGCACACGACTACAGAAGCGGAGCACAAAGCCTGTGGCGTGACAATTAAGCGCGGTAAGAGTGATCTTCTATACCATGGCAAAACCGCGAAACACCAGGCGGCTATGTATTCGATCAACGACATGCTGTCGATAACTGCTATTTTTGAAAAATCCCACGTTGAAAATGACCCTGTAAGGACGGCGGACACCAAACTGGCAGCGTTCTTCGTTACACACAACGTCGCTTTCGAAGTCGTTGATCACCTTGTTCCGCTGTTGAAAGAAATTTCTCAATCCAAAGTGATAGATCAAGTGACCGAAAAAAAGGGCCGAAAAAAGGGCCGAAAAAAATGTACTAACATTGTGATGAACATTCTGGCACCTGTTGAAACTAGGAAGTTCGTTCAAATGCTGCGAGAAAAGGAGTTTTCTATTTTAACTGACGAAAACACAGATATCAGCAGCCAGAAACAACTTTTTGTCTTGGTACGGTATGTAGACAGGATTTCGGGAAAAGTGGACAGAGTCGTTGGAACTTGTTCAAGTTATTGCCGCCGACGAGACAGCTGAAAGTGTGTTCCCAGCCCTCGAATGGTGCTTCGAAAAAGGAGGTATTCCACTAAAAAATATCACTGGCCTTGCATCGGATAACGCGAGCGTTATGGTGGGAAAGTATAACTCGGTAATGGCCCGCCTGATGGAAGTGAATAAGCATCTGGTCGTTATTCGACGCATATGTCACTCAGCGCACCTTGCTGCAAGTGCTGCTGCTGCATGCCTAACGACAACCCTGGAAGAGATGCTTCACCGCATTCTAAACTACGTTTCATGAAGCGCAAGAAGGTGCGCGATGATACAATAAATTCGGGTGCTTTTCCGAATGGAAAAAAGTCACAGTTTCGCCGCAAGGGCGAATCAATGAATGCGACAGCAAGAAATTAATGCTATACGAAGTGAGGCTCGCCAATGGATACTCTCAGTTTGAACAGCGCTCCTGTTGCAAAGGCGGCCGAAGCAGCGAAGGAAACTAGCGTGCTTCAAGTGTCGAGCTGGGACACTATCAAGTGTCGAGCTGGGACACTTGATAGTTCGCGCTCATCTTTTGTTTGTTCGCTTAGCGGCGTCCCTTGAGCTCGGGTGACTTTCGTACGCTCCGTAACATGAGCGCGGACATCACGGTGAAAGCTCGAAACATTCCTCTTCACCTCACCACGAGAAAACCGCGCGAGCAGACAGCGGAAGGGCAAGGTTCTCCCTGCGCAAATATAAGAAGCGAGTGAGCTCACCGACGACTTTTAAATGCGCCCGTCGCGCTCCTAGCGCCATCTCGCTGGTAATGAAGAAACGCTTATTATCGCCTGCCGTCTCTGAGTCCGTCCAGCGGTAAAGGGCGTTTATATAACGCTCGCCGTTAGCTACGTGGAGGATCTGCGTTTCGTGGCGTAGTGGTTAGCGCCACTCGCTGCGGAGCAAGAGGTCCCTGGTTCGAATTCGCGCTTCGGAAGTATTTTTCTGAATTATTCTTCATTGGGGCTTTTATTTATATATACATACTTATACACATACGGTGCATGACGGCGGCGACGGCGACGGCAAAATCCAGCCGAGACTGTCCATATAATTGCTATCGCAATAAAACACAAGCTTTTAAAGCCATTTAACACTCAATGGCTAGCGCGTTAACCGGCCGTTGGAGCAGTGGACTGCCCTGGAGCACTTCTTCCTCGCTGCACGTGTGGAAGACAAGCTGTTGAGTGCAGATTGATGCCTTCAAGCCATGAGAAATCCTTACAACAGGGCGTGCCTGTTTTTTCTCAGGTTCTCTCTCAAGAGCACCACTGTTTTCAATGTCCTGTTCCAGTCAGACGAAGTGGTCGGGCATAGCCTGCATCACGAAAGTGAGAAACGTATAAAAAGCTTCCTGGTGAATTTCGTCACAGCAAAACAGCTCCAGATGAAGGGCTACGACGTGAATGAGAGCGCCCTGGCACATACGTTCCCCTTGAACAAGTCTATCGGGAAGTGAATGCGAGGAACAACTGGCTTTGATTGAAGGGGACAGCGCAGGAGAGGGCGAATACAGAAAGAGATGCCGCCAGTTTTACGCCACCGCAGTTCAACAGTTGAAGACTCGACTTCCCTACAAAGACCCGCTGATAAAAGAAATGTCGTTTCTTCAGGCTGGCGTTGCCTTATCATATCAAGGGCGTGAACAGGTGCCATCGCTCGCTGAGCTGGCAAAAAGGTTTCCAGAGAGATTGAACAAACATGATGTTCAGGTTGAATGAAGGCAGCTCCCAGATTCTCTTTCAGAAGCCCAGAAAGCTTCCCTTCGCGTGATGAATATTGACGTAATGCGGAAGGAAATCGGGGAAGTTAAAGATTGCAAAGGTGAGCCACAATTCAGAAATGTGGCGAAGCTCGCTAAGCTTTGTCTATGTATGCCACATGCAAACGCAAACACAGAGCGCATTTTCTCGTGGGTGGGTGACGGGAAAACACGGAAGCGCAATAGTTTAGGCAGTGACACATCGAACGCCACGATGGTGGCGCGTTCAAGATTTCGCTCAAAAGGGATCTGCTGTAACAGCGTCAAGGTAACGTAGCGCCCAAAGACATCAATCTTCACGCACAGGAAAACACTCGGGTGAACTAAACCCAAACATCAACAAGCCGCTCAAGATGTCAGTTTATCAGTTTGGCCAAGACGGCTGACATGTTCTAACCATTGTGCTGTGCTTCTTTATATATCTTTATATATTTGAAAGACCTTGTTTTTCCCGTTCCAGGCACCCAAAATCCCGCAGGTCGACTGAAAGGTTTCCCAGTCACTATGTTCTAGTCACTTCACATTTATTCTCTTATTTTCTGTACGGCGGTTTGCAGAACCACCCCTAATCGAGCCAATAAAATGTTAAGCTCCACGACAAATGCTTGCCTTATTTTAAAATATTGAGTCATCATTATTGAAAAGCTGACGTGCTCTTTTGTACAAAACGTGGTGTATATAGATATAAACCGTCTGCTAGGACCACTAGTGTGCGCCACGGCACTCAGTAACAAATAATAATAATAATAATAATAATAATAATAATAATAATAATAATAATAATAATAATAATAATAATAATAATAATAATAATAATGATAAAGTTTTCTTTTTATTCAGCGGTCGTGTGTACCCAAATGAGTATGTACAGCATTTCTTCCGCGTAGCATACCTCCTTAAAGTTAGCTCCAAGGTAGCTCCCTCGTAGTAGTCAAAGCCGATTTTGGAGGCAATGCTATGAGTTGTGCAAGAGCACAGGCGCAAACACACACACACACACACACACACACACACACACACACACACACACACACACACACACATATATATATATATATATATATTTATTTATTTATTTACTTATATAATCTGATATTACTGTCTTTGTGCAGGGAAATATGTGGGGGGATCTTGGGCGATGTATGAGAGGAAAAATGCCTGAAGTAGGCAAATTTCGTGCCTAGGAAAGGGAATTCTTCGGTGCGGGACGGAAGATCACTGCGAGTAAATCGAAACGGGAAACGTAGACATCCAATAACATAGGCCTAGCGTACTGCAGCATTGACTGAACAAGTGGCGCCGCCCGCGGCGCGGCGTGCTACGGCGTGCTACGTACGGGCCAGCGATGCCAACCCTAGGGATTTATCTCTATACCTAGGGATTGTCTCTCTCTTTTAGAGATTTTGTCTCTTTTAACACGAAAGTGTTTTATGCCGGGGTCCACCAAGACTTCAGTGACGTATTTCCGTCACGGAAATGACCTCGAAAAAATATACACGATCAGATGGCAAAGAAAAAAGTTCCGTCAAGGGGCATCGAACCACGACCGCTCGCTCCGCCACCACAGATGCCGGGCACGCTCTCCACTGCGCCACGGTCACACACTCTAAAGGCTTTACAAACGCGCCTTTTATATCAACCACTCTCCCGGTGGTGTTCCCCTCTGGGAGCGGTAAAGTAATCCGTCATTACTCTGGTCTCCGCGATTAGCACCTGCAACGCGTCACACGTCCCTCCCATTCGGCGCGTTTTCAATAGAAGTTCAATTTTGTCAATGCCTAAACACACTGTGAGGTGGCGACCTTAGCCATGCGTCGTAAAAGCGTCGGCCTCGCTTATAGCTCTGCGACGCGCGCCTGCCTCACCTGGCTGAAGATTGACCGCT
The DNA here is from genome assembly GCF_013339695.2 of Rhipicephalus sanguineus. Lineage (NCBI taxonomy): Eukaryota > Metazoa > Arthropoda > Arachnida > Ixodida > Ixodidae > Rhipicephalus > Rhipicephalus sanguineus. Next base: position 137,919,991 of record NC_051177.1, on the reverse strand, counting down.
AGGCGTCTTGGAGAAGATTGGTCGCTAGGGGTCTTGGAGTGCAGCAGCATTTCGCTTCGGCTCATTATCGCGACAGCGAAAATTGCCAATGGCTGGTATCTCAAGTGCGCTCAACAACACGAACGCCTTCATAGAGGTGAGCGCTCTCTACTAACCCCGCTTGAGGTTTCGGCGAGCCCCAGGAGGGCCACCAGGGCCAAAAACCAGGCCCCGTCTCGCCACCGCTGTGCTAGGCCTTGAGACGCGTCGCGTCGCGCCGCAGCCTCCCCGCCTCAGGCCAGCATGGAGGTTGTTCAAGTGCAAGGCACCGACATGGACCCAAGCCATTATGACCCTCGGGACTGGGCCCAAGTCCTCAGAGCCCAGGCAAAACTCCGGGAAACACGAAACGCGACCCATGGTACGAACGCTGATCCTTCTGTGCGAGATACGCCGAGTCAGTCGCGGGAGACTCCGCAGACTGCCACAACTCCCGGGCTACACAGCTCTTCGACGCAGCTGCGCGTTCTCCATACAACTGCCCAAAAGATCAAGCAAATACCGCCCCTTCCACCCGACGGATATAAAGTGGTATTCTGCTCCCAGGGAGGCCTTACGATGCTCCAGCCACGCTACCTCCTCACCGCTCTCAGGCAGGCCGCTGCGCTGACCGACCCATCTACGCTGACTCTTCGGATTCACCCCGTCAATAGCACTTGCACAGTGTCTGCGGTTTTCAAGAAGACGCAGTCAAGCTTGTGCAGCTACAGCACATCACCTACGACCAGCATGAGTATGCCATGACGGCATACATCGCACCCCCCGATGGCTCAGTCAGGGGTGTTATTACGAACGCCTACTGGAAAGAATCACCACAAGAACTACTCGCGGACTTGATCTCGCGAAACCCCCACGAAACTATACTAGACGCTCGCCGAATGGGACTCACGCGATCGATTCTCATTACTTTTGGACAAGCCACCGTCCTCCGAAAAATTGTTTATGGTGGAGGACTGCATCTGTGCACGCTCTATACACCACGGGTCGAGACGTGCAGTAACTGCCGGACCATAGGCCACCGCACGGATGTATGTATACAACATAGGACGCACAAGTGCCCCAGATGTGGCCAATTACACCCGAAGGAGGCATATCCAACATGTATTCCAGTCTGCAACATCTGCAAAGGCCCGCATCTGTCGGGGACACCGGAGTGCAAGCACCGGCATCTGCCTAAAGTAACCAGGCCCACGTCACCACGTGAACCGCGATCACAGGAACGGGTAGACAACTCACTACGCGGCGCAAGCACCAAACGCTCTGAGCCACCTGCCGGCCAACGAAAAGAGGAGTTCAAAAGCTTCGACCAACCTACATGGGCCGACAAGCTGAAGACGCCCAATGGGACCAGACCACCAGCGACCAATATCCCGCCTGCCCCGGACCCCCGTGACCAGGAGCTCCGTGCCCTGCGTGTGGAGGTAAGCCCTCTCACGACCCTTGTAGGACAAAACCCTACTCCCCCCTCACCTCCTTCGCAGCAGTTGTCCCCAGAACAAATCACCCCACCCACTGCGCAATCACCCAACAGCACCGCCACACACTGCTCACCCCCCCCCCCATAAAAACAAACGCAGTTCGGACTCAGTCGACGATTATGAGGTTGATCTAAGAAACTTGGAAGCCAAATTTTACGCCAAATTGGTAGCTTTGGAGGCGCGCCTCGAAGCTAAATTTTCAACAATAGTCGAGCAGCCGTCTGCTCGTTTTGAGCAACAGATGGATGCACTAATCACACGCCTAACCCAAACTCTAGAAAGTAGGTTTACGCAATTTGAGACCCGCCTTCAGAGGCTCGAAACAACTACCAGATCACCACCATGAGGGGTCTCCATCTCACACACATCTTTTCCTTCTATCTTACTTCCACTACAGGCACAACAACCAATCCTCGCTCCACCCACGCTCCAATATGGCGGGTCACGCTGATTCTACCCACCTATCACTAATCCAGTGGAACTGCCGCGGCTTTCGGGGCAAGCGCGCGCCGCTGCAGCTCTTAATACCTACCCTACCTGCCGTACCTAAACTTCTTTTGTTACAGGAAACGCAACACCAAGCCAAACTTCCCCGTTACCATGCAGTACACTCAGACTCCACCGACACGCCCCGAGTGTCCACACTCATTCATCGCACCCTTAACTTCCAACAACACACAATCACCTCCTACACTCCGTGCGTCCTCATAGAAATCATACCCACGAAACTTAATACACCTCCGATTTTTATAGCCGTTATCTACCTCAACCCACGCTAGGCCATGGCCACTCTCGATGCTCTACTGCAGAGAATTCACCGCATCGCGGGCCGAAACACCCTATTCATAGGCGGCGATTTTAACTCTCAGCATACAGACTGGGATTATCGGTACACCACAGCACGGGGTCGCAGGCTTTGGACTACCATCCGAGACTTGCGCCTCACTACACATAACAACTTTCACACACCAATCCGAATCGGCAATAGCGTAACCATGGACACTAGCCCAGACCTCACACTCAGCCGTTCTCTCAGACAAGGAGGTTTAAATAAAACTTGCTGGAGTGGAGGCCGCCTATACTTACCAATGGGCCGCAGTGAAGCCGCGCCGCGCGCGCGGTGGCCATCTTGCCATAGGCAAGAAACGGGAGCCAAAGCGCGCCCGCGGCGCTGACCGCGTCTTTCCACCGTGGTTCTTAATGGTTATGGCGAACATTAAGGGACAAGTTGTATAAGAAGCGAAATCGCAGATAAGAATGCGGTCAGTTTTATTCTGTTTCTTTTGGCGTTTTCTTTGCAAGCATGCACACCGAAGGGCCTGTATCACTGTTTTTTTTTTTAAATAATCCTCGTAAGAGCAGACCTCACTTCTCGGCAATCACTTTCCTGTTTATTTTGTTCGTCATGTGACGGAGTCTTATGCATATAGGGAGTTCGGCCACTTTCTTTGAGCGGAATATAAATGTGGGTCCAAAGCACCACACTCGATATGCTCATCGAGAAGGATATATATTCGTCAAGGCTTGAAAGCCATCTCTTTTCTCAAGACAAGCTCAAAATCTCCAAAACGAATACTTTTGGCTTTGCATGGACGTGCTTCAAATATGGGCATTCAGCTTGCAGTCGACACTATTTCAATAGATACAGCTTTTTCGATACTATTTTGTAGGCTTGGCTCTCTCTTACCCTCTCAATGAACCAATTAAAAACGCCCAAGTGGCTTAAGTCATCAGTTTAAGCCAACGAGCATATACATGTGCAGTCTGTCATCATGTATTCCAGTCCCAAAGTCCGCATATATCTAACCGTTTAGTCGCCCACAATCTGAACATGTTTTCTCATTTGTCATCAACAAAGTACAGTAGAGTTTTTGTGCGGCATTGGGTTAGCTTTTTCGAGACAGTGACTCATCTGTGAAGCCAGCATTTCCTTTGATGGAATTCTGTATACCGTTCTCGCATAGAGCGCTCTGCTGACAGTGCGCGATTAAACTTCGTGCGTACATACTCCTAAGCTGGTGGAGAATAGAAGTGCAGCGTTAACGCAAACGCCCGCAGCTCGGATGGAATACGTGCCTTTCTGGTCTTTTCGTGCCCTAGGGGTTGCTGTATGTATGGGGGAAGGCTGCAGTGAACATCGCCCTGCCCTACTCAGACATGAGCTTTTGATCCTTGATCTCTTTAATTATCGCTTGGGGATCGAGCCCCGCTCTTTTTGGTTAGTGTGCAATTTTCCTGCTGCAGAATTTTCATCTTGAGCTGTACGTTTTATCTCTTCTTGGAAAAGATGAAGCATTTCTTCGTAATGCTGCCGTATAGGTGATGCAACTGTCACATTTTCAACAACTTTTTTCAATTTGAACGCATCTAACGGCCGGAGTACCCCTGGGCCTCGGTTAGGTCGCTTTATTTGCAGTTGGAAAGAGCACTGAACAGTTCAGAACTGCTGGTTTTACTCGCTGCACTGCATAAAGCAAATACAAATATAACAAAAAAATACACGAATGTAAGAAAAAACAGGTCCTTCTATATTGCCCAAATGACGTTACTTAACCTCGTAGCTGTGAGCTACACTTTTACAACACGAACAGGGCAACCGATAACGAAATCTCGCCTATTTATATAATTTCAATGAATAGCAAGCGGTGCGTTATTTTCTATTCGCGCTCCGCACCAGTGGAATCAACAAGCACAAGAATGTGTATCATTGAGTTTTGCAAGTGTTTTACAAATGCGTCAAGCACAGCTAGTCGGACAACTTCCAGGTCGCAGCCTAGTCCGGTCGAAACAATTTGGCGAGAAGTGCCTCTAATATATGCGATCGCCGTCTTTTGGCTTCCAGACTTCCCGTCAGACAGTCTGCCCCGACGTGCTTCGAACATTTGAGTCCTTACGAAACCGGTTAGGAAAAGAGAATGACCGTCAGATGTAAAATTAGAGACAGACTGCGGGTTGTCAGCATGTGTTCCGGCATATAGATAAGTTTTCATCGAGCTCGAAATGTTCTGCTTACAACTGAAACTTCATCCCAGATTACCTTTTCGCTCGATTTATACAGCCGTACGCAACGCACATTGTACCCAACAACGTCCGGACGCCACCACGCCAGAGAGCAGCTGGAACATCTATGCGGCAGCTGCAGCATGCGTTGCGGAAGGCGCGTTTTCTGCCTATGGCAAGATGGCGGCACGCGGCTTCAGTTGAGGGGCGCCTCCTCCACTACAGCAAATTTTATTTTAACCTCCTTGCTCTCAAAGATAACTCATGGTCTCGTACACAACACACACTTGGAAGCGACCATTACATTATCGCCATACAAATACCTCACACCACACAGACCCCGACTCTTTACCCACAATCTTATTCACTGGGACGCTATCCAATCCGCTCGTCGGGAACTACCCAATACCCCGATACAAGACATCGATGATTGGGTGTCATCTCCCCTCAATGACCTAACCGTTCACGCACAACACATTACCACACCACCCGACACCCCTACATTGGACACTCGCTTAGCCCACCTCTGGGAGGCGCACCATAGCATACTGGAGAGATGGAAACGACAGAAACATAACAGAACGTTAAAACGCCGACTGGCCACGCTACCGACACAAATAACTGCGCACGCCGAGGAGTAGTGCCGTTCCAACTGGGTTCAGGTGTGTAACAGCATAGCTGGCAACCTCTCTACCAAATACGCATGGCACCTCCTACGGCACCTTATCAACCCCACAAACTCACGCACAACGTGACAACATCACATTGCACGCCTACTTCACAACACCACGTTTTCCCCGACTCCCTTTTGGACCAACTCCGCACAACACACACAGCACCCGGCACCTCCTCTCCTCTCCTGCCCTACACGGGAGCCCCGAATGAAGCCCTGAACAACGATATATCGGAGCAAGAGGTCCGTATGGCCCTCCAGAACATCCGCAGAAGCTCTGCACCAGGAAAAGACAGGATAACTAACTCTATGCTCCGTAATCTGGATGATCAGTCGATTGCGCAGATTACAGATTACTTCAATAAATGCTGGAAGGAAGGCACCTTGCCACAATCCTGGCGTCATGCCAAGATTGTATTCATTCTTAAACCTAACAAACCCCTTACCATATCAAACCTCTGCCCCATTTCACACACATCATGTCTCGAGAAGCTTCTCGAGCATGTTGCTTTGAACAGACTGACTCAACACATGCACGACCACAACCTATACCCGCACAGCATGGTGGGCTTCCGCCCATGCCTCTCCGCCCATGATGCCATGCTTCAACAGACGCACGACATTCTTGATGCTCTCATCCCCGCTCATACTGCAGCCGTCTTGGCCCTGGACTTAACCAAGGCCTTTGATCGAGTAGAACACCGAGCGATCATGGCGGCTCTCTCCTTCATCAATGTGGGCGTTCGTATGTACGCCTACATACAAGCCTTCCTATCGGGACGCACGGCTGAGGTTCATATGGGCCCCCATGCGTCCCCTCCATACACCCTCAGTGGAGTAGGTACTCCCCAAGGTTCGGTCCTTTCCCCTTTTCTCTTCCCTGCCACACTCATTCCCTTAGCCCGCGGTCTGCAGACGACAGGCACGGCGACTCAGGCGCAACAGCTGGTCCGGCGTCTGCTCGTCTCTCAGCGATCCACGTCGCCGTAATCGCGCCTGGCCCATCATGAGAGGACTTCTCAACCCAAGGGCCCCTCGCCACCCTGTGCTCGCGATTGCGGTGGCCCGCGGCATCACGGAGCTGGAACTTTCAGAGCTCTTAGCAGACGCTTTTACCCCAGCCCTCCCTGCGCCTCCAAGCGTGAGTGCCGGCACTCTCGGAGGCCACCGTCCGACCTTATCGCCCTCTGCGCCGACAGACGCGGCCGTCTCGCAGCAACTCGCTTGCCTGTGCGACGCCGAGTTCACTGAGCACGAACTCGCTCGTGTGCTCAACCGCAGACGTCACCGCAGCGCGCCGGGGCCGGACGGCATAACACACAGCATGCTGCGGAACCTCAACGACGACCAGCGCCAACTCTTGCTCGTCGCCTTCAACGAGGTCTTCAACAGCGGCTCCCTCCCGGATACCTGGCGTACAGCGTTGGTCGTGCCGGTTTTGAAGCGCGGGAAGCCACCGCGCAGCCTCGCCTCATACCGGCCGATATCCCTGACATCGGTGCCGGGGAAAACCATGGAGGCAATGGCGCTTCATCGCCTCCAATGGATAGCCACTGCGAGCGGCACCTTCCCTCCACAACAGTGCGGCTTTCGCGCCCTTCGCGCCACGGCTGACGCGATTGCCGCGGTTGTTGGCACCCTGGAACAAGCGCTACACGACCGGGAGACAGCCCTGCTACTTCTGCTCGACGTGCAGTCAGCTTTGACTGTCTCCCCCACACGACGATCATCCAGGCGGTCTGTGCGCTTGGTGTGCAGGGCAAACTCCTGCGCTACAATGAAGCCTTCCTCGCGGACCGCTCACTGACTGTCCGTGTGGGGAAGGCGAACAGTACGCGCCGCCCTGTCACCACCGGAGTGCCACAAGGAAGCGTGCTGAGCCCGTTTCTTTTTAACTTGGTTCTAGCACCGCTCACCGAGTGCCTTCCCAAACAAGACGCTTTCACTGTGCACGCGGTCACCTACGCGGACGACATCGCCCTGTATGTGCGCGGCCCCACCCGATGCCTCTCCAGGGTGCGTAAGTGCCTCCAGAACGCCCTAGAGGCCGTCGCCGGGTTCCTGGACAGCATAGGACTGCGCATCTCGGCCGCCAAAACAGAGGCACTCCTCGTCCACCCGCGTGCCAGTGAACGGCGTACAACCCGCCCCATAACACTCCACGGTGTTCCGCTGCCCTGGAAAACCCACGTCCGCTATCTTGGTATCACCATAGACCATAGACTAAAGTGGAACTTGGAGGTGAGCCGTGTGAGACGTGAAGCACGCCGTGTCGAGGGTGCGGTCCGACGGATTCTCGCGCGAGGAGCCGGATGCCCGGCCTCCTTCGCGATGAACATCTACGAGGCCATGGCAATGTCCAAAGTGCATTACGCGCTTCCTCTGTGCAGCCTTCGCCCCATACAGTGGAGTGCCATCGACGCTGACCATCGCCGAGTTCTCCGCATGTGTCACGGACTCCCGCGCGGTTCGAGAGTGGCTGCCACGCTCGCGGAGACAGGCGCCTGGCCGGCGTCACTCACAGGCGAACTGCGCGCGCTCTACCACCTCGAGCGCCTCCAACGTGCACCGGATGGGGCCGCCATCCTGTCCCAGTTGCGGGCACTGCCCAACTCGCGTGTCGGAACACTATTCGACACGTTCGACTCTATCGTCGTGGACTCCGCACCCGAGATTCCCCCGTGGCCCCCCCCCTCACCAAAGAGTGCCGCTCCCCATCGGCTTCGAGCTCTCAGGCGTGCGCTCGAAGCGCAACACACCGGCCTGTGCTATCGCGCAGGAAGCCGCAGCCAGAATGGACCAGGACCTTGATGGAAGGACACAGTTTTTCACTGATGCCTCCGTGCTTCGGGACCACTCTGCGGCCGCTGCCTGCGCGGCACCACAGCTGGCATTGAAGCGCCAATGCCGGCTCGCCTACCGCGCCTCCTCCACCACGGCTGAGCTGGTAGGAATACACCTTGCTGCCGACCTCATCCGCGAAACGCCGCAAGTCACACGCGCGACAATCTACACTGACTCGAGGTCAGCCCTCCGCCAGCTCGCCAAAGAGGAACGCGCCCCCCCACTCGCACAACGTGTGGCGTGGTCACTCCACAGTCTGCGCGAACACGGATGCGACGTGGCTCTCCAGTGGATACCGTCGCACGTTGGCATCGCAGGGAACGAGGCTGCCGATGACCTGGCAAAGACAGCACACGACCCAGCTGTTCCACTGACAACGTGCGCGGACTCCGTGGACTCAGCGCGCCGAAACCTTTGGCGAGAGCTCGTGCGAAACCACCCCGACAAGCGCACGGCCGCCGGCTCTCCACCACGCATTCTATCGGAAAACGTGCTGACCAGGAAAGAGCGGTCCCTCCTCCTCGCACTGCGGACAGGTTCCGTCTGGCCTGCTGAGCGCCGGCACCGCCTCCGCGGTGCGCCCTCGCCCCTCTGCAGTGACTGCGGAGAGAGGGAAACCGTGGCGCATCTCTTCCTTTCCTGCTCCGCCCTCTCCACCCACCGCGAAGCGCTCGCTCGTGCCTTCAAGAAGCTGGGACTTCTGTCTGCCACGGTAGATGACATTCTGCACCCGGTAGGATCAGCCCATCGCGTGCGCCCTGCCCTGCGCGCGGTCCTCAACTACATCGAAGCCGCGCAACTGGCCGACCGTCTTCTCTGAACCACGCCGACCAAGCCCCCAACAAACGGAACTTCCGTGTTTTTTTTTTTGTTTTTTTTCCCGAGTCATGTGTTTATCGCGTGTCCCCCCCCCCTTTTTTTTTTTTCTTTTTCCCCCTCTCCCCCCAGTGATGTGTTTAACTCCCCCAGGCCTCCTCCTCCACTATAACTCTAACTTCTGCTATACTTTTCTCCCCTTTCCCCCAGGTGTCGCGGTTGTGGTGTCCTCGCCTGAGAGACAGTTACTGCGTCACTTACCCCCACTATTCACCTAATTTTCCCAAATAAAGAATCTCTTTCTCTCTTCACAACGTACCTCACCTTCACCACACCCTCTATGCAGACGACATCACACTGCGGACCACCCACGGTAGTGATGGCGACATAGAGGAAACCTTACAAACCGCCGCAAACATCACGCAACACGCACAAAGCATTGGTCTCTCCTGTTCCCCAGAAAAATCTGAGCTGTTTCTCATACGGCCTTCACCACGCACTCTTCCCACTGCCCCGATCACTGTAACTCTGGCCGGTCGCCCTATCCCAGAGGTCGACACAATCCGGTTCTTGGGCCTTCACATCCAAAACAACGGCCGTAACACTTTCACTATCCGGATACTCAAGCGGGTGACGGAAGCGCTGTCGCACCTCGTCCGCAGAGTTTCTGGCAAACACTATGGCATGAAGGATAACGACTTGTGTCGTCTCATTCATGCCTTCATACTGAGCCGCTTCCTTTATACAATCCCGTATCTCCGACTTCGACAAGAAGAAATAGCCACCCTGGATGCCATGCTTCGTAAAGCCTACAAGGTGGCTCTACACCTCCCCCCTAACACACAGACCACCAAACTTCTTCAGCTTGGGCTCCATAACACCACATACGAACTCACTGAGGCCCACAGACGAGCGCAATACACTCGTCTAGCTCAGTCTTTCACCGGACGCTACATACTTGACACCCTCCATATTCACATACCAGCAGCCGACCCCGCACTTCTACAAATCCCCCGACCCATACACACACGGCTCATAGTAAAACCTCTCCCGAGAAACACCCACGTTACCTACCATTCGGTCCGCCGCAAGGCACGTGCAAAAGCTCTCCACAAATACTACGGTTCTGAAGAGGACGCCGTATGGGTGGATGCAGCTTGCACGGGCGACGATGCGGCAGTTGCAGTCGTTGATCGCACACTCCGACCCATCGCAACTCTTCACCTTCCTCCTGCGTCCACACCGGAATCCTCGGAAGAAGCGGCGATCGCGCTTGCCCTCAAACAGACTGACGCACGGTACGTTCTTTGCGACTCGAAAACCGCGATCCTAAATTTCGCGCGAGGACGAGTCCACGAGACCGCTTTCCGAATTCTCAGCTCGCCCACCAAAAACCCGGCCCGCCGTGTGGACCTGATCTGGGTGCCTGCGCACTCTGGGAATCCTAGCAGCGAAGCCGCCAATGACCCAAGGAGGTTAACCTCCTTGCAATGACCACGCCCGAGGTCTCATCAACCGCGCGGCGGCGGAATCGAAGTCGGACTACCCAGTCATATCGCGCCGAACGCCAGCTATACCCCCCACCCCAACGATCCCTGAAAATTTTTCACCAAATATTATGGCGCCGTCGTCAGGCCCGCACCCTTCCCGCCCCATATTTCCTTTCCCGCATTTACCCGGGAGCGTACGCCCCGTCCTGTGCTCAGTGCACTCACCCCCCGCTACCCTTACCAACAT
>NC_051177.1:137879702-137909304 GCF_013339695.2 Rhipicephalus sanguineus | reverse complement strand
CATGGTATTACATGTGAGGCGGGATAACAGCACGAGTGCCTCCTCAAGGCCTTTGATCCCAAAGGCGAGAGGCAGGTGCTTCCTTTGATGGAAACCGTAGCAGCAGCCTCAATCATGAGGCCGCGCTACGGAGCGCCTGGAAAAATAACGTTAAAATTGTGTACATCTTTTAGGAATGCAAACAGGGACTGATATTTAAAATGTGGTTCGCTGCCAATGAACATAAAAGGATGGAGTGGGTACTGTAGGTATATGGGTGAAAAATGCTTTTTTTCGAGAGCGTCCAGTTCCCGTGCATTGCAGTAAGGTGTGGAGTACAGTTAGTGGATCGCCACAGTGATCACACAGAGGTGGATCGCCTCCGGACAAAAGATATGAGTGGGTACTATGTGTGTGGCCAATCCTCAGTCTGCAAAGTGTACTTCTGTGTAGCGTGACTTCGACCGCGGCCATTACCTAGATGTGGTTTGATAACGTGTAGCTTATTTCTTGTCTGCAATCCCATGTGGTCTGCCAAAAGGCCCGAGTTTCTTTTGAGGAGGGTTTTTAAGTCTAGTGGGGGAATAGCTATGAGTGTATTGGGACTGGTTTCGTGGGCGGATACTGCTAGGTGATCCGCCAACACGTTGCCGTGCAATCTCGCGGTGCCCTGGCACCCAGCACACTACGACACGTTGTTCGAGTGTGTAGATCGTGCATAAAAGAGAGTATAGCGAGACAAGGACAGGGTTTTTGTGTTTTTTCAGAGTTTTTAAAGCTTTTACCACGCTTAGGGAATCCGTGTAAATAACTGCCTTTTGTAGTTTTGAGTGTCTTATGTGTTTAACAGCCGCAAGTATTGCGTAAGCTTCCGCTGTGAAGATACTTGAGTTTGGGTGCAGAATACCGGAATCGGAAAAGGATGGACCAACCGCTGCGTACGACACAGAAGTATTGGACTTTGAGGCATCTGTGAAGAATTCTGGACACGTGTATTTGTGCTGGAGTTCGAGGAAGTGTGTGCGGATATGTGCAAGTGGCGCGTGCTTGGTAACTTCCACGAAAGAAACATCACAATCTATAAGCTGCCACTGCCACGGCGGGAGACGTGGAGCGGGAGCCATTAGAGAGTGTTCGAGAATTCGCACACCCATTTCTTCAGCTAGAGCCCTCCACACGAAGTGAGTACGGCTGTCTCACCGAAGAACGGTTGTCGAAAAGGGCAGAACTGGACAAATCATTGATTGTGGAGTGTGAGGGGTGTTCCTTGTTTGCGTTCACCTTCAGAAAATATACAAAAGATAGGTAAGATCTCTGTAGGTGTAGCGACCACTCGTCCGATTCGACGTAGAGGCTTTCCACGGGGCTGGTGCGAAAGGCGCCCGTAGAAAGGCGAATGCCTAGATGGTGGACAGGGTCAAGCATCTTCAAGGCGCTTGCTGTCGCCGACTGATAGATTATTGCACCGTAGTCTAGGCGAGTGCGTATGAGGCTTTTGTACAGATTCAACAGACACTTTTTGTCACTACCCCACGTAGTGTGTGACAACACTTTTAGAACATTCATTGTTTTTAGGCATTTGTTTTTTAAATATTTATTGTGCGATACGAACGTAAGCTTACTATCGAGAATTAGGCCTAAGAATTTGTGCTCCGTCTTCACGGAGAGATGTTGACCATGCAGGTCAATATCTGGATCAGGATGAAGGCCTCTCTTTCGAGAGAACAGGACACAGGTGCTTTTTTGAGGATTAAGGCTGAAACCATTCTCGTCCGCCCATTTGGAGATCTTGTTCAGCCCTAGCTGGACCTGACGCTCACAGATCGAAAGGTTGCACGACTTAAAACCGACCTGTACATCGTCGACATATGTGCAATAAAACATATTTCGTGGTATGCAGAGGCGCAAGGAATTCATTTTGATAATAAAGAGTGTGCAACTAAGTTCACCACCCTGTGGCACTCCCGTTTCTTGAAGAAATGGTCTTGATAGAACATTTCCTACCCGGACTCGAAACCTGCGATCTGACAAGTAGCTCTCTATTATATCTAGCATTCTACCACGTACACCAAGGTGGGACAGGTCTCTTAGTATTCCAAAGCGCCATGTTGTGTCGTAAGCCTTTTCCATATCGAGGAACACAGAGAGAAAGAACTGCCTGTGGACGAATGCGTCACGGATTTGTGCCTCGATACGTAACAGGTGGTCAATGGTGGATCTGCCCTCGCGAAATCCGCACTGGTACGGGTCAAGTAGATTGTTCATTTCCAGGAAATGTATAAGTCGACGGTTTATCATCTTTTCGAAAAGTTTGCACAGACAGCTTGTTAGCGCGATGGGCCTGTAACTCGTAACAGAGGATGGATCTTTGCCCTGTTTAAGAATAGGAATGACAATCGCCTCTTTCCATGACGATGGGATCTCGCCGGAAAACCAGATGGCGTTATACAGGGAAAGTAAGGTTTTTTTTCGTTTCGGCAGGTAGGTTTTTCAACATGTCATATACCACACGGTCAGATCCTGGGGCGGAATTACTGCAGCAGCTTAGTGATACCTGTAGCTCAGCTAAGCTGAAAGGTTGGTTATATGCCTCGTGCTTTGTGCTTTTCCGCTCTAGTTTCTGTTTTTCTATTCTTGTTTTGTACCGTTGGAAGACTTCAGAGTAATGCGCGGAACTGGACACTTGTTCGAAGTGTGCGCCTAGGTAGTTCGCCTGGTCTTCCAAGCTCTCACCTTCTGTGCTTACTAGAGGAAGTGAATACGCTTGTCTTCCTACTACCCTAGTTACCCTGTTCCAGACTTTACCCTCGTGTGTATATGAACTAATGCCTGATAAAAACTTCTGCCAACTTTCTCTTCTAGCCTGTCGGCGCGTCCTCCTGCCTTGGGACTTTATGTTCTTAAAGTTGATAAGGTTCTCAGCTGTCGGAGAATCGCGAAGCAACCTCCATGCCTTGTTTTGCTTGTTTCGCGCAATTCGACAGTCATTATTCCACCATGGGACACGTTGTTTTCGAGACCGTCCGCTTGTTTGTGGGATGCATTTGCTTGCAGCATCGATCAGAAAGGCTACAAAGTAGTCCACAGCAGCTTCTATACTTAAGGTACACATGTCAGTCCAGCTTAAGATGGTAAGTTTTCGAAACTGTTCCCAATCGGCTCTTTCAGTCTGCCATTTAGGAACCTGTGGAGGACATTGATTTGTTATTGCTGCGCTTAGAACTATTGGGAAATGGTCACTTCCATAGGGATTCCCAATAACTTTCCAATTAAGGACTGGAAGAAGGCATGGAGATGTAATGCTGAGGTCTATTGACGAGTAGGAATTGTTGGCGAGATTATAATATGTTGGCTCTTTCCGATTCAACAGACACGCGCCGGAAGAAAAGAGAAAATTTTCGATCAGACGACCTCGCGCATCGCAGCGAGAGTCACCCCATAGATCGCTATGCGCATTCAAGTCCCCAAGGACCAGATAAGGCTCGGGCAGTTCATCCACCAAGGACTGGAATTCTTGTTTTTGTAGGTTGTATTGTGGCGGTATGTATAGAGAGCAAATGGTGATGAGTTTATCTAGAAGAACTGCTCGAACAGCCACTGCTTCCAGGGACGTCTGTAGTGGTAAATGTGTACATGCTACTGATTGGTTGACTATAATGGCTACACCGCCGGATGATACCGTGGCATCATCTCGGTCCTTTCGAAAAATGAGGTAGTTTCGTAGAAAGTTTGTGTGTTGTGCTTTTAAATGTGTTTCTTGCACACACAGCACTTTTGGATTGAGTTCGTGAAGGAGTTCTTGAATGTCATCGAGGTTTCGAAGAAGGCCTCGGATGTTCCACTGTAATATTTGTGTGTACATATTAATCATACAACGGTGCTGTGTGCACAATAAGGAACTGTGGAGTGTTCAAGTGAAATACTGTTTCAGGAGGCAGGACGGTCGTCCGGCCCCGTAATTGGCTTTTTTGTTTTCTTGGCACGCTCCAGAGAGCTGCGCCGATCTTTCGGCACCAGTGGTGCCGATACCGTGTCCATTGCCTCCTCGGAGGCACTGGATGCCCGCACGGTCGGGCTAGTGGCTCGAGTTTCGGGCCTCGCCTGGTGAGACGAGGCCTTGAGACCCGACGGCCCTGGAGTCGCCGGTCCCTGTTCGCGAGTTGGCGGTGTAGACTTAACTACTGCCGCCTTGGGGGCAGGTGCCACAGCCGACGGGTCGCTCTGCGCAGACCGAAGGAGTGGCGGCGGCCGATGCGACGCGGCCCCCCGGCGCGCCGCATCAGCGTAAGGTGTGGTGTGAAAAGGTGAGCACCTCTTACGGGCTTCACGGAAAGAAATGTTTTCTTTTACCTTGAGGGTGATTATGTCTTTCTCTCTTTTCCAGTTTGGACAGGATCGCGAGTAGGCTGCATGATCACCGTCACAATTGACGCAGTGAGGTGTGCTTGTACAGTTTTCAGAGGGATGGCCTTGGCCTCCACATCTTGCGCAAGTTTCTTGACCACGGCAGCTCTGCGAACCATGGCCGAATCGCTGGCATTTGAAGCATCGCCTCGGATTTGGGATGTACGGGCGGACGGCTAGTTTTATGTATCCTGTTTCAATGGTTTGTGGTAGATCGCTGGATTCGAAGGTTAGTATGAGATGCTTCGTCGCTATTTCTTTGTTGTCGCGTCTGATTATGATTCGTTTCACATCGGTGACATTTTGGTCTTTCCACCCTTCTAGAAGTTCTTGTTCCGATAATTGAAGGAGATCTACTTCTGAGACGACTCCGCGTGTGGTATTCATTGATCGGTGAGGTGAAACAGATATTGGGATGTTGCCAAAGGTTGCTAGACCACCAAGTTTGTCGTAGTGGTGCTTTTCAGGGAGCTCAAGCAGAAGGTCACCGCTAGCCATCTTAGTTACCTTGTAGCCTGGCCCAAAGACTTCGGTCAGAGACTTTGCCACAACAAATGGGGAGATCGATCTAGCTTGTTTGTCTGTAGCTTCACTATGGATTACGTGGAATTTCGGATAGGAGGTCATCGGTCGGTTGAAGCTTGTTAGTACTTCGGTGCGTACCCTCTTCTGAGGGAGACGATCAAGTAGGCGGGGAAATGAGGGTGTTCCCATGATAGTTTTGTTTGTTTCGGCAGCAGTGGCGGCCACCCACCATGGAGTCCAACTAGGGGACGCTGAAGCACTTAGATGTATAAGGCTACAGACGCCAGCCGTACAGTGCCGCTATAACCTAATATAACTACTCAAGCGAGAGTAACTACACAAGGTTAACCCTTGCCGCCAGGAAAAATCGGAAGTAACGAGAAGGGAGGAGTAGGCAGGAAAGATTTAAAGTGAGAGAGAAAGACGAAGATGAGGGGAGAGAGACAGGAAAAGGCGACTGCCGATTTCCCCTGGGTGGGTCAGCCCAGGGGTGCCGTCTACGTGAAGCCGGGGCCAAAGGGGTGTGTTGCCTCTGCCGGGGGGCCTTAAAGGTCCAATCACCCGGCGTCGGCTCAACCCCCAGGATCCCCTTTTCCCCGGACACGGCAAAGCCACGCACGGCGAGGCGTGGGAGGGATCGAAACCCCCCGTTAGCTCGGGTCCGCGGTGTCGCTACACACCAAACGCCTGATTGCGCAGACGCCCCTGCGGGGAAAAACTCGCTTCTTTAAAGGGGTGGTGCCACCAAATTTGTGGTTTGCCCGTTCTTTGCTGTAAGCGTTTCCTATAGCTCCAGGAAGCGTGGTGCATGCATCAAGATTCATGTATTCTCGCTGAATAATTTAATATCGCCTTTTGATGTGGACAACTTTCGGTTTCGGTTTCTGGGCGCCGAGGTTGGGCAGTGACGTAAAAGTGTAGGAGGCGTGTTCACGTGACCACACAAGGCTGTGACGCACTTAGCCAGGAAGCGATCGAAACTCGGCGAGTGATGTAGCAACCGATGCTTTGCCGGTACTATAGTGAATTAGAATATATTCTAGTTCACTACAGCCGGTACGTACGTTGCGGAAGTGGCAGAGGTCCGGAGGTCACTCACCTTACTACAGCAAATTTGGTGTGACGTCACTACAACTTTCGTTGCCCATCCTACAGATCTACGTCAGTGTTGGCGCGCTAGCGATGGGTTTCGATCGGGAGAATGGGCATTAGGTACACTTTGGAAGTGAATTAAAATATATTCTAAACGTTTGCTGTGCCCGACCCTTCGTGTGGAATGTCCTTGCATACAAAGGAAACCCACAACAGGCTTGTTATAGCCTCGAAATTTGATGGCACCACCCCTTTAACATTTTTTTTCTTTTTTTCACGCTGCCCGTAGGAAAGTGATCGTCCGTGTAAACGTTGCAAAGACTCTTTTCTATATTTAACAATGTTTTAAAGTTTATGTTTCAAATAGGAAAGGCGCCAAGGCGCCTCAAACTTAGCATGCTTTTTTTTAATTTTCGGCCGTGTTTGCCATTTTTTCACATTTTCTTCCTTTTGAGGACGGCATAAGAAAAGCATGGATGTAATTCACAGTAATGCGTATTAAAACCAGCAAAAGTTTTTTTCGACACATCATTTGTAGTTCGCGTTAAATTCGGCCGCGAAATCCGAAAACATTGCAGTGAGGAAGAACAGGAGGCCCGCGCCGGCACCTTCAAATATATCTTTGGTGCGCTGGGAGCGTTTCTTGAAAATAAAGTTTTCGGTTCCGTGCGCTTTGAATGTGCCCACATAACATACAAAAAACCGAGGCAAAACAAAAATATCGACCGGACAGGCATGTTCGATCTCTCGTGGAATCACCCACAACACTTTGCTACGCGCGCGCTTAGACGGACGCCGCTCGCATTTACAGATACCGAGTGACTGTAAGGATGAGTTTCAAGCATGTACAAAACTTCGGTAATTCTGCCTCGCAACATCATTTATCTGTATGGTAGACGCAAAAAGTTTATAGAAGAGGAAACGTTCGATTTCCCAGCAATCTGCGACTGCAATCGGTCGAACTGCATCGATCTGCATAGTACATGTTGTAGCCGGAAAATATAAATTCAAGGCTGCCTGCCTAAGCAGCGGTAATATTCAGCTTCGTGCTTCGTGGTGTCAAAACTTGTGTAAATTCCATCTTTATGTCGGAATGTTTTTTTTTGTTTTGTTTTTGGTGTGATGCGTGAGCGTTAACAAATATTCTGAAGCTTTTGTAACCCATAAGATCAGAAAGATTTCTGCGTGATCTCTTTTGGACGCCGTGGAGTTTCACTGTTAATATCTCACCCCCCCCACCCCACCCCTCGTGGCAACGTAACAAGTTTGCCCCCCCCCCCCCCCTAAAGGAAAAATCCTGCCGACGCCCATGTATTTAACCCTTGCAGACGCCACCTCTGAAGAACCGTCAGTAAATGTGTCAAATCAACACACAAATCAACACAAAAATAATGTCATGTGCTAATTAAATTCATTTGTGTGTTATAGTAACTAATCCTGATTAATGTATACTTATTTATCTATTTATCCTGTACTCATTCATGCTCTGTTTTGTCATAAACAGAATGAAATCACAGGCTAGAACTATAGTTGCCAATTCATTTTTAGTTATGTCCATTTTAAGCCAAGAAAAATTATACTTTTCACAAGGCTCGCGAAAAGTGGTACGTTAAACGTGGTACTAGTGCCTTCAGCAAAGTGATCAGTACAACGCAAAATAAAGTTTATTATGCTGGAGGTTCATTTCATCTAAAGCTCTATAATCTCGCTCGCTCTTAGCCCCTAGTTGACACTAATGTCAAAAACAAGTGATGTACACAATTGTGTACATAGCGTCTCAAGGGGTTGAAACCTACACAAATTTCCCCAATTTCAGTTATCTGTATTACTTTGGCAGAAGCGATGAGGCAAGAATACAGCTGTAACTCCACTCCTTTTTCATTTGCCCAATAAAGAGTGGATGCACTTGAGGAATCTTAACCATACGTTGCCATTTCAGAATGCAGAATTATACATGCAAATTCATTGGACGTGACTGTGAACGCAACATCCATGCCTCCCAGAAGTGTCAAGAAAGGCAAGTTATTTTTGCCGGTTGCATCCTTAGTACTACGCTGTCTCATCTTTTTATGCGCTGCTCTAAGTAATGGCTTTTTTGTCGAACCTGTCTGCGCACAAGGACTAAAATGCCTTCTTTGATTCCCTCATGCAGTTAAGTGGGGTTTTTTTTTTGTTTTTTACACAAGGTATAAGGTGCATGTTTTTTTTTTTTCAGTCACAGGAGAAGCCCACTATTCTTCTGGCCATGGCCCCATATTCAAGACTTGTGGATTGCTTCATATTCAATACTTGTGCATTGCTTCACATTCAATACTTGTGGATTGCAATTTATAGGAGGTATTCACTGAGCTCACCCCACCAGGTAGTGCTAGCGAGTGCACCACCTTAGCCGTGGTCGTTCAGCGATCCAGCATGGGACAGCATGATGTTTGACGGCAGTGCACCTCACTAAGCTGTTTTCTTAGAAAAATATCAACATAACAAGTGCTGCCGAGAACTTTGGTAGTAGTTCGATGATGACGCTCGGACGCAAGACCATCAGTATGGCGAATGCCGCGCTAGTGCCTTTTGCGGATGAAGTCACGAATACGTCCCATACTTCTTGCGTGTCTTTATAGTTGCTTGTAATAAAGTTTCAGGGAATGCTCAAGAAATCAGCACACTGGACACATGCTTTGGCGTTTCGATTCAGTATGCTTCATGACCATGCTAATGATTCGAAGTACCCCAGGTGGTCAGTCGATCCAGAGTCCCCCCTCCCAATGGCCTGCCTCATAACCACGCCGCTATTATTATTATTATTACTACTACTTTCTTATTATGGCTCTGTTACAGTTGCAAGACCAACGTCTTATGTTCGTCGCAGCATGCACGAAAGCTATAGTGAGCACTATTTATTTGCGCAACACATTCATTTTGCTTGTTAGGTACTTTACAGTGTCTTGAAATGTGCGTGTAGTTTCTTAAATCCTCAGTTTCACTTTTCTTCAAGAACTTCCTGAATTAGTACCAGCATTTTGGGCCGTTTATCATATTTGCAATTATTTTGCTAAAAATTTCTTTTATAGCAGTGTGTCATCAATTAATGATAACATTGCATTTCAGTTGTTTTTGTAGGAAAACATTTCATGATCAAATGTACCATTTTTTTCGCTACGTGCACTCAAATTTCAGAAACTGTGAACTTGGCAAAACAATGTTTTCAACTACTGAAAATTTTGTCTTTCCAAGGCAAACAAAAATATTTTTAACAAAACTAACTTTAGAATAATTATTCTGGCTCGAAAACCAGCACCTAAAGTAAGTTTCATGCAAATCGAGTACAGTGACCAGGGCCAACTGTTCATTCTTATGTTCATTGGGCCATGTGTACACTCTTGCAGCACAAGCA
Organism: Rhipicephalus sanguineus; assembly: GCF_013339695.2. Lineage (NCBI taxonomy): Eukaryota > Metazoa > Arthropoda > Arachnida > Ixodida > Ixodidae > Rhipicephalus > Rhipicephalus sanguineus. Next base: position 137,899,913 of record NC_051177.1, on the reverse strand, counting down.
GTATGACATCTGCACAGAGCATTCCAAATTTATGTTTTATGGCTGATAATGTAAAGCTTGTCACTGCATGAATTATGAGAACAACGTTATTTAAAGTGCCACCGCCTGAACCATCTGCTCCCTGTGCACCAGCAGTTGTGGTGAAAGCATTGGTAAGCAAGCATCTCTCGTGTGTCAATAACATTTCTTGGGTGTTTCTTCAGCAAAGGTGTCTATAAATTTTAATGTTTTTGGACGAGCAGTGTTCCATTCTACATTGCTATTGAGATGCCATAAATTGTGTCCTGTTTAGGCGACCTGCACCTTGGCAGCAGCCATGTAGAGGTCTAGGACAGCCCAGTAAAGCTCGGCGGCAGCCAGAGCGAGTTCGGTGACCCCAACGACGAGCTTGGCGGCAGCCAGTGGGAGCAAGACCGTTCTGGAGATCAAACCATCATTGTTTCAAGCAGATATGATGGCAAAGTACAGTGGAACATTTATTATTGGTTGCCAGTCTTGCGCAGCCCGCTTTCTGCGACGAAATTGGTTTAGTGCCGGCAAAACCGAGATTTTCTTGCTGCTGAAAAATTTAGTAGAGTATTGAATTTAATTCTGGTATTAGGCCTGTATCAATCATATTTTATAATCAAATTACACAATAAATTGGTAGTTCTTTTGACCTCAATTTCATTGAGAAACACCGACACAATAAATTGGTAGTTCTTTTGAGCTCAATTTAATTGAGAAACACCGACACAATAAATTGGTAGTTCTTTTGACCTCAATTTAATTGAAGAACACAGTTCAGAGAACTTACTAAAAATCTGATCAGCGGCTCTTAAAATGTTCTCTTCCTGAAACACCCCGAGAAAAAAATAAAAGAAAGCGTCAGGGACACTAAGAAAATAAAACGTTCGCAGAAGACAAAACCCTGCGCACATTTCCCATGAAGGCTTCCAGAGTGCCGCCATAATCTCAGACCATATGGCTGTTGTAAATATGCGTGACCTCTCTGTCATGAATTTGTTGACTTCTGGCAGAAGAGGGAGATGTAGAGGAAGAAGAAATGAGAGAAAAGACAGATGTCATACGAAGAAACATAGAGTGAAGAGAAAGAAGAAGACCATACATTGAAGGAGAATTGAATAAAGAACGCAAAGAAGAGGGAGAAGAAGAGGCACGAGAGGCGACGTGGCCGGCGAGGAGAAGGAGGAAGGAGAGAGCGCTTGGAACGGGCAGAGGCACGGACGAGCGGTGGTCGTGCCAAGGCGTTCGCCTGAGGTCCGCCAGCACAGCTCCTGGGAATGTGCCCCAGCTTTCGCAGCAACGTACTGTGACCTGGGAGGCGTGACCAGGAGGGCGACCAGCGCGCATCAGCGAGACCCTTCTCCTGAGGACGCGCAGACGTTCTGCGGCTATGCTCCGTGGGTCGCGCACCGGACTACGAGCGGTACAGCCAAAGCAAGTACCTGACGTGGCGTGGACTGGCAACGGCAGCTACCCGACGGTGCAACAGACGGTCGTGCTCCGGTGAAGCAACGCACTTCGCAGACACGACAAGTCGTCGCCTCAGCACCGGAGCTGCCACATCAACGCCAGTAACCCGTGATGAAACTGTAAATATTTTTATTAGTTTTGGGATAGTGTGCACAAGGGATGTTTGTTTATATAGTCGGGCTTTCTTCACTACGTCTTATGTAAATAGTTTAGTGGTTTTTTCGCATAAAGCAATTTTTCGTTATCCTCGGTGTTCCTGTGTTGTGTGTAACCATCTAGAGACCATGACAAAATATTGGCGAGCCTGCCAGGATTGATTATCGTACCCAACTGGTCTCTCACAGCACGGGAGCATGGATTATGAAAAATTGTTGGGAATCGCGACCGCGCTGGGACTCAGCCGAGAGGAGTCGCTAAGCTTGTTTGAACGCGCGGAAAAGGAAGCTCGCGAGGCACGTGAAGCTGAGAAAGAGATTCTTCTCTTAAAGTTGCGGTTGGCAGACGCCTCTATTCCCAGAGATGATGACAGTAGGTCGTCGGTTTCTAGCGAAAGGGAGTTGCCGAGAGCTAAGAGCATTTGTCCGCGGAAGTTAATGGCTCCATTTGATGAGAAGAGAGATGATTTAGATGCCTATTTACACCGGTTCGAAAGAATTGCTGTGGGACAAGGTTGGGATAGAAGCGAGTGGGCGACAGCACTTAGTCTCTGTTTAGTAGGCGAAGCCTTGAGTGTATTTGGGAGAATGCCCGCCTCCGAGTCAATGGACTATGACAAAGTCAAGAAAGCACTGCTTCAGCGGTTCAGGCTGACTGCTGAAGGCTTCCGTGAAAGATTTCGTAAATGTAAGCCCGAAGACGGTGAAACGGGAAAGCAGTTTGTGGGCCGCTTGTCTAACTACTTTGACAGGTGGATGGAGATGGCTGATACTCCCAAAACGTATGAGGGTGTGCGTGACAGCATGGTTAGGGAGCAATTTCTTGCTTGTTGTCACCCGAAGCTATGTGTGTTTCTAAAGGAAAGGAAGCTAGGATCACTCGATGAGGTAGCTGATTATTCCGACCAATATATGGAAGCTCAGGCGATTGGAAATTTAGGACATATGAATAAAGAGAGGATCACAGGAGAAGAAGAGGAGACGAATTTTGAGCCCCGAAATAATGAGCATAGAAAGCAGCAGATGCAGCAACGGTGCTTCCTCTGTAATCGCCTTGGTCATCAAGCCCGTAACTGTCTAGTGGAATGCGGTGTTCAACGGGAAAGAAGTTATTGCCAGGTGTGCAATATGAGAGGCCATAAGACTGAGGAATGCCGAAGGAAACCGCGAGATCAAGTATCAGCGGTGATAGCTAATAGAGGAGGACAGAAAGGTGACAGAAAGGAAACTGAGATAACGAATATAGTGAGTGCAGCTGTGACCGCAGCTGGCCTGAAACATATTAATATGCCAGTTGTCAAAGGGACAGTGAACGACAAACGTGTGTCGGTACTTCGAGACTCGGGTGCTAGTACGGTGCTCGTTAGACGAAGTTTGGTCAACGACATGGAGCTGACAGGAAAAACGTCACGAGTAGTGCTGGCAGATGGGTCAGAGAGGTATTTGCCGGAAGCCAGAATATTGTTAGACACCCCATATTTCACAGGGCGTATAACTGCACTGTGTCTAGAAGAGCCCTTGTATGACGTGGTGTTAGGCAATGTGAAAGGCGTAAGAGCCGTTGACGACCCAGTGGCACAATGGAAAATGCCTAGTACATGGATACGTGGTCGCGTAGGAAAGACGAAAGATGCAAAAAGAGACGCAACGGTGCCAAAGGAGACTTTCGTTAAAAAAGAGGTAGGACAGGAGGTGAACCCGTCTGCAACACTGGGTGAGTTGGGCATACCCACAGCTGGGCTAGGTAAGCAGCAAAGAAATGACGAGACACTGAAATTTGCAGTACGTAGGATCGGAGAGAAGCCAATGAGTGAAGGAACGAGAAGAGATGTGACGTACGTACTGAATAATGGCGTGGTGTACAGGAAGTTCTTGCACAAAGGTAGAGAGTGTATGCAATTGATGGTGCCGGCAAGGTATAGACTATCTGTATTGGAGCAGTGCCATGCCAAGGGGCATAAAGGAGTGAGGCGAACTGTAATTGCGTTAACTAAAGTAGTGTTCTGGCCGGGTTTGCGGAGAGATGTTAAAAAGTTTGTAGAGGGATGTTGCAAGTAGATGGGAAAGCGAAAAAGAAATATTGTGATAATGGTCATAGTGTGACAATTAAGGGTACCCTGCTTGTATGTTTTAGGACTTTCTTCATGCAGTTTAACAACACGAGAGTTTTCGAGACAGCCAACTGTCGAATATGTTGAGTAGTCGGCATAGTGATTTCTCCACTGTAAGCGAGTGTGTTTAAGACTTCACTTTACTCTTATGGTGAACATTTGGTGGAATTGTTACAGTAGACACAGTGACATGGTGCTTTTATGTCACCTATGAACTGTCCGCGACACATGTGATGTGACGTTTAGTGAAATAGCCGTGATGTGTGGTGAAGTGATTGGTGATAGTGATGTGATGTGTGTGCGCCGGTGAAGTGCATCGAGAGAACGTTTATATGACACACATTGACGATGGAAGGTCCTGGGACGTCAGGAGCAGTTTTTCATGCCGAAAAACTCTTCAAAAGGAGGGCGTATCATTGTCATGAATTTGTTGACTTCTGGCAGAAGAGGGAGATGTAGAGGAAGAAGAAATGAGAGAAAAGACAGATGTCATACGAAGAAACATAGAGTGAAGAGAAAGAAGAAGACCATACATTGAAGGAGAATTGAATAAAGAACGCAAAGAAGAGGGAGAAGAAGAGGCACGAGAGGCGACGTGGCCGGCGAGGAGAAGGAGGAAGGAGAGAGCGCTTGGAACGGGCAGAGGCACGGACGAGCGGTGGTCGTGCCAAGGCGTTCGCCTGAGGTCCGCCAGCACAGCTCCTGGGAATGTGCCCCAGCTTTCGCAGCAACGTACTGTGACCTGGGAGGCGTGACCAGGAGGGCGACCAGCGCGCATCAGCGAGACCCTTCTCCTGAGGACGCGCAGACGTTCTGCGGCTATGCTCCGTGGGTCGCGCACCGGACTACGAGCGGTACAGCCAAAGCAAGTACCTGACGTGGCGTGGACTGGCAACGGCAGCTACCCGACGGTGCAACAGACGGTCGTGCTCCGGTGAAGCAACGCACTTCGCAGACACGACAAGTCGTCGCCTCAGCACCGGAGCTGCCACATCAACGCCAGTAACCCGTGATGAAACTGTAAATATTTTTATTAGTTTTGGGATAGTGTGCACAAGGGATGTTTGTTTATATAGTCGGGCTTTCTTCACTACGTCTTATGTAAATAGTTTAGTGGTTTTTTCGCATAAAGCAATTTTTCGTTATCCTCGGTGTTCCTGTGAAGTCTTATGTAAATAGTTTAGTGGTTTTTTCGCATAAAGCAATTTTTCGTTATCCTCGGTGTTCCTGTGTTGTGTGTAACCATCTAGAGACCATGTCGACAGAATCGACGTCGTCGCGCCCTGCGCCGCTTTTCCGCGCTTGTAGCACGGCAGTGAAGAGGCGGCGGAATTGGTCACGAAGTGACTTCCAGCGCTTCTGCGCCATTTCCACGGCCACTGCACAAGAATATCGAAGATTTTTTTAGCGGACGGTTATTTACACGGAAGACTGACGGCACGTTGAGAAATATACATGTGCTTACCTTTCTTGTCCACGTTCGGTAGGACAGCGGCCGCCACCTCCGACAAAAGTGCTGTTTTGACGTTGCGGTCCTTGTGTTGTTTATGCGACGCTATCCATAATGGCACACGACATTGCACGGCGGCGATCAGCAATTCGCAGTCGATGCAACCGGCTGGCGCCATTGACTTACACGTGCGGCCGGCTGGTCACAACATTAACACGTGCGGACGGGCACACGACTCAAAAATTTGCGCGTTCCGGAAATCACATGGGCTCATCACGTGACATGAGCTCATCACGTGCCCGTTACCGTGGGCACACGAGCGGCGCCCGCAACAGCTTCCGGGGCTCGACGCGAAATAGCTGACAGGGACACGCGTCAACACGCGATCCGGCCTCCTCGGCTGACGCCGCGTCAAAAAGTCACGCGTTGCCGCGCAGCGACGCGTACGTGTGTTCGGGCGTTTAGACGTAGACAGGTTTTTCTTGAGGCACGTAAAGCAATGCTAGCAGACCTCGCAGGTGTCGCGAAGATCCTCAGCCTATGACAGTAGCTTCTGGAGGTAGGCAGGCAACAACAAAAAGAGCAAGGAAAAATCATTTGCGCAGCGAAAACGTTTTTCTCAGCAATCTTCTTTTTGTGAACGCGTAAATAATCGGCACAGAATACTCGGACGTAGCCATAGGCCGCGCGCATCGTGTGTAGTGAACAGCTAGACCAAGTCAAAACGTTTATACAGAACGGCGCCGCACATATTATCTCACTTCTTCGCAGCTGTGATGAATGCGTTTCCAGACCTGCTCATGGTTTCACATTTTATGACCAAGGATGTCTAAGCGCTTCGGGCTGTGATAATTAATTTGTAGGGCACACTCGTTGTCAAAACTAAGGGTAATGTCCGTCTGGCGCCACCAGTGACCTCTGCTGTTCTCGACGTGGGAAAGCACTTTAGTAAAGTGCCGACAAAACATCATCAATTGAGCAGCTTCGGCCACTTATGGCTTGATCATGCCGTACCGCACGTTTCCTGGCTGCTGAAACACTGAGGGAAAGGTCGAGATGAGACACAGGAAGAGGTTATCTGCGACGCCGAAAACATGTGATAGCGGGAAGTGAAATAAACGGCTCGGAAATTATTGAGCTAACTTTTTATAAATGTGTTTAGGCACAGTGTGCGTCGAATGGGAAAGATGGTTAGAGCCTACAGTGCACGTAATGGAAGGCAAGCAAGCAGACAGTGAGAAAGCAACTGCATAACAGCGCGCCTGCTTGATTGTGGCATTTAGTTACAGATTAAGCTGGCCTTCGCTGCATACAGATGGTTTGTTTGGTGTGCAACGAGAGTTTTGACAAAGTCACCTAAACCATATGCTTGCGGTGTCTCGTGTGCTTCTGATTAGCGAATAATGGCGGGGTATGCTGAGGTTGTACGCGTTACGCGTTGTACTGCGTACGCGTTAGCCCTTTAGAGAGCGGCAGCAGCCCATCCCCGCACAAATAGACACAAATAAAGTTTGGTAATATATTTTTCTTGACGAAATGCCACCAGAGGAACGTTTTGCTGCAGCAGAATAACTAAAACTGAGATTTATGCACATTGCAAGCTGATAACAACCATCAGTCGCACTGAAGTGAGCACACACAAGGGTCATTTTGGCCCATTATATCTCGCGAACAAAGCAAATGAGGACATATGATATTAAAACCGTCTGTTCACTGAAATAAGCGCTCTTCGATAAAAAATTGTCGTCAAAATTGAGACCGGAGTTTTTTTATTGTATTTTTGGAAAACGAACTTTTTTGAAAAAACTCGCTTCTTGATGATTAGTGGGGCTTTTTGGCGCAAGGGCCATGGGTGGCCAAAGAGCGCCATGTCTGTTATGTGGTGTTGGCGATGACCAATGATTACGATGACAGGGTGTATTGTGGCTGTATAAAGGCCTAAAATCACGCGCTATAAAGAAGCGTAAAAAATGTGTATACAGTATAAAATTATGGCAGTGACAAGTGGTGTGATCTATGGGTGTGGGATAAATGACGAGTGAGCATGGTATTTACATGTGAGAGGCGGGATAACAGCACGAGTGCCTCCTCAAGGCCTTTGATCCCAAAGGCCGAGAGGCAGGTGCTTCCTTTGATGGAAACCGTAGCAGCAGCCTCAATCATGAGGCCGCGCTACGGAGCGCCTGGAAAAATAACGTTAAAATTGTGTACATCTTTTAGGAATGCAAACAGGGACTGATATTTAAAATGTGGTTCTCTGCCAATGAACATAAAAGGATGGAGTGGGTACTGTAGGTATATGGGTGAAAAATGCTTTTTTCTGAGAGCGTCCAGTTCCGTGCATTGCAGTAAGGTGTGGAGTACAGTTAGTGGATCGCCACAGTGATCACACAGAGGTGGATCGCCTCCGGACAAAAGATATGAGTGGGTACTATGTGTGTGGCCAATCCTCAGTCTGCAAAGTGTAACTTCTGTGTAGCGTGACTTCGATACCGGCGGCCAATTACCTAGATGTGGTTTGATAACGTGTAGCTTATTTCTTGTCTGCATATCCCATGTGGTCTGCCAAAAGGCCCTGAGCTTTCTTTTGAGGAAGGGTTTTAAGTCTAGTGGGGGAATAGCTATGAGTGTATTGGGACTGTTTTCGTGGGCGGATACTGCTAGGTGATCCGCCAACACGTTGCCTGCAATCTCGCGGTGCCCTGGCACCCAGCACACTACGACACGTTGTTCGAGTGTGTAGATCGTGCATAAAAGAGAGTATAGCGAGACAAGGACAGGGTTTTTGTGTTTTTTCAGAGTTTTTAAAGCTTTTACCACGCTTAGGGAATCCGTGTAAATAACTGCCTTTTGTAGTTTTGAGTGTCTTATGTGTTTAACAGCCGCAAGTATTGCGTAAGCTTCCGCTGTGAAGATACTTGAGTTTGGGTGCAGAATACCGGAATCGGAAAAGGATGGACCAACCGCTGCGTACGACACAGAAGTATTGGACTTTGAGGCATCTGTGAAGAATTCTGGACACGTGTATTTGTGCTGGAGTTCGAGGAAGTGTGTGCGGATATGTGCAAGTGGCGCGTGCTTGGTAACTTCCACGAAAGAAACATCACAATCTATAAGCTGCCACTGCCACGGCGGGAGACGTGGAGCGGGAGCCATTAGAGAGTGTTCGAGAATTCGCACACCCATTTCTTCAGCTAGAGCCCTCACACGAAGTGAGTACGGCTGTCTCACCGAAGAACGGTTGTCGAAAAGGGCAGAACTGGACAAATCATTGATTGTGGAGTGTGAGGGGTGTTCCTTGTTTGCGTTCACCTTCAGAAAATATACAAAAGATAGGTAAGATCTCTGTAGGTGTAGCGACCACTCGTCCGATTCGACGTAGAGGCTTTCCACGGGGCTGGTGCGAAAGGCGCCCGTAGAAAGGCGAATGCCTAGATGGTGGACAGGGTCAAGCATCTTCAAGGCGCTTGCTGTCGCCGACTGATAGATTATTGCACCGTAGTCTAGGCGAGTGCGTATGAGGCTTTTGTACAGATTCAACAGACACTTTTTGTCACTACCCCACGTAGTGTGTGACAACACTTTTAGAACATTCATTGTTTTTAGGCATTTGTTTTTTAAATATTTATTGTGCGATACGAACGTAAGCTTACTATCGAGAATTAGGCCTAAGAATTTGTGCTCCGTCTTCACGGAGAGATGTTGACCATGCAGGTCAATATCTGGATCAGGATGAAGGCCTCTCTTTCGAGAGAACAGGACACAGGTGCTTTTTTGAGGATTAAGGCTGAAACCATTCTCGTCCGCCCATTTGGAGATCTTGTTCAGCCCTAGCTGGACCTGACGCTCACAGATCGAAAGGTTGCACGACTTAAAACCGACCTGTACATCGTCGACATATGTGCAATAAAACATATTTCGTGGTATGCAGAGGCGCAAGGAATTCATTTTGATAATAAAGAGTGTGCAACTAAGTTCACCACCCTGTGGCACTCCCGTTTCTTGAAGAAATGGTCTTGATAGAACATTTCCTACCCGGACTCGAAACCTGCGATCTGACAAGTAGCTCTCTATTATATCTAGCATTCTACCACGTACACCAAGGTGGGACAGGTCTCTTAGTATTCCAAAGCGCCATGTTGTGTCGTAAGCCTTTTCCATATCGAGGAACACAGAGAGAAAGAACTGCCTGTGGACGAATGCGTCACGGATTTGTGCCTCGATACGTAACAGGTGGTCAATGGTGGATCTGCCCTCGCGAAATCCGCACTGGTACGGGTCAAGTAGATTGTTCATTTCCAGGAAATGTATAAGTCGACGGTTTATCATCTTTTCGAAAAGTTTGCACAGACAGCTTGTTAGCGCGATGGGCCTGTAACTCGTAACAGAGGATGGATCTTTGCCCTGTTTAAGAATAGGAATGACAATCGCCTCTTTCCATGACGATGGGATCTCGCCGGAAAACCAGATGGCGTTATACAGGGAAAGTAAGGTTTTTTTTCGTTTCGGCAGGTAGGTTTTTCAACATGTCATATACCACACGGTCAGATCCTGGGGCGGAATTACTGCAGCAGCTTAGTGATACCTGTAGCTCAGCTAAGCTGAAAGGTTGGTTATATGCCTCGTGCTTTGTGCTTTTCCGCTCTAGTTTCTGTTTTTCTATTCTTGTTTTGTACCGTTGGAAGACTTCAGAGTAATGCGCGGAACTGGACACTTGTTCGAAGTGTGCGCCTAGGTAGTTCGCCTGGTCTTCCAAGCTCTCACCTTCTGTGCTTACTAGAGGAAGTGAATACGCTTGTCTTCCTACTACCCTAGTTACCCTGTTCCAGACTTTACCCTCGTGTGTATATGAACTAATGCCTGATAAAAACTTCTGCCAACTTTCTCTTCTAGCCTGTCGGCGCGTCCTCCTGCCTTGGGACTTTATGTTCTTAAAGTTGATAAGGTTCTCAGCTGTCGGAGAATCGCGAAGCAACCTCCATGCCTTGTTTTGCTTGTTTCGCGCAATTCGACAGTCATTATTCCACCATGGGACACGTTGTTTTCGAGACCGTCCGCTTGTTTGTGGGATGCATTTGCTTGCAGCATCGATCAGAAAGGCTACAAAGTAGTCCACAGCAGCTTCTATACTTAAGGTACACATGTCAGTCCAGCTTAAGATGGTAAGTTTTCGAAACTGTTCCCAATCGGCTCTTTCAGTCTGCCATTTAGGAACCTGTGGAGGACATTGATTTGTTATTGCTGCGCTTAGAACTATTGGGAAATGGTCACTTCCATAGGGATTCCCAATAACTTTCCAATTAAGGACTGGAAGAAGGCATGGAGATGTAATGCTGAGGTCTATTGACGAGTAGGAATTGTTGGCGAGATTATAATATGTTGGCTCTTTCCGATTCAACAGACACGCGCCGGAAGAAAAGAGAAAATTTTCGATCAGACGACCTCGCGCATCGCAGCGAGAGTCACCCCATAGATCGCTATGCGCATTCAAGTCCCCAAGGACCAGATAAGGCTCGGGCAGTTCATCCACCAAGGACTGGAATTCTTGTTTTTGTAGGTTGTATTGTGGCGGTATGTATAGAGAGCAAATGGTGATGAGTTTATCTAGAAGAACTGCTCGAACAGCCACTGCTTCCAGGGACGTCTGTAGTGGTAAATGTGTACATGCTACTGATTGGTTGACTATAATGGCTACACCGCCGGATGATACCGTGGCATCATCTCGGTCCTTTCGAAAAATGAGGTAGTTTCGTAGAAAGTTTGTGTGTTGTGCTTTTAAATGTGTTTCTTGCACACACAGCACTTTTGGATTGAGTTCGTGAAGGAGTTCTTGAATGTCATCGAGGTTTCGAAGAAGGCCTCGGATGTTCCACTGTAATATTTGTGTGTACATATTAATCATACAACGGTGCTGTGTGCACAATAAGGAACTGTGGAGTGTTCAAGTGAAATACTGTTTCAGGAGGCAGGACGGTCGTCCGGCCCCGTAATTGGCTTTTTTGTTTTCTTGGCACGCTCCAGAGAGCTGCGCCGATCTTTCGGCACCAGTGGTGCCGATACCGTGTCCATTGCCTCCTCGGAGGCACTGGATGCCCGCACGGTCGGGCTAGTGGCTCGAGTTTCGGGCCTCGCCTGGTGAGACGAGGCCTTGAGACCCGACGGCCCTGGAGTCGCCGGTCCCTGTTCGCGAGTTGGCGGTGTAGACTTAACTACTGCCGCCTTGGGGGCAGGTGCCACAGCCGACGGGTCGCTCTGCGCAGACCGAAGGAGTGGCGGCGGCCGATGCGACGCGGCCCCCCGGCGCGCCGCATCAGCGTAAGGTGTGGTGTGAAAAGGTGAGCACCTCTTACGGGCTTCACGGAAAGAAATGTTTTCTTTTACCTTGAGGGTGATTATGTCTTTCTCTCTTTTCCAGTTTGGACAGGATCGCGAGTAGGCTGCATGATCACCGTCACAATTGACGCAGTGAGGTGTGCTTGTACAGTTTTCAGAGGGATGGCCTTGGCCTCCACATCTTGCGCAAGTTTCTTGACCACGGCAGCTCTGCGAACCATGGCCGAATCGCTGGCATTTGAAGCATCGCCTCGGATTTGGGATGTACGGGCGGACGGCTAGTTTATGTATCCTGTTTCAATGGTTTGTGGTAGATCGCTGGATTCGAAGGTTAGTATGAGATGCTTCGTCGCTATTTCTTTGTTGTCGCGTCTGATTATGATTCGTTTCACATCGGTGACATTTTGGTCTTTCCACCCTTCTAGAAGTTCTTGTTCCGATAATTGAAGGAGATCTACTTCTGAGACGACTCGCGTGTGGTATTCATTGATCGGTGAGGTGAAACAGATATTGGGATGTTGCCAAAGGTTGCTAGACCACCAAGTTTGTCGTAGTGGTGCTTTTCAGGGAGCTCAAGCAGAAGGTCACCGCTAGCCATCTTAGTTACCTTGTAGCCTGGCCCAAAGACTTCGGTCAGAGACTTTGCCACAACAATGGGGAGATCGATCTAGCTTGTTTGTCTGTAGCTTCACTATGGATTACGTGGAATTTCGGATAGGAGGTCATCGGTCGGTTGAAGCTTGTTAGTACTTCGGTGCGTACCCTCTTCTGAGGGAGACGATCAAGTAGGCGGGGAAATGAGGGTGTTCCCATGATAGTTTTGTTTGTTTCGGGCAGCAGTGGCGGCACCCACCATGGAGTCCCAACTAGGGGACGCTGAAGCACTTAGATGTATAAGGCTACAGACGCCAGCCGTACCGTGCCGCTATAACCTAATATAACTACTCAAGCGAGAGTAACTACACAAGGTTAACCCTTGCCGCCAGGAAAAATCGGAAGTAACGAGAAGGGAGGAGTAGACAGGAAAGATTTAAAGTGAGAGAGAAAGACGAAGATGAGGGAGAGAGACAGGAAAAGGCGACTGCCGATTTCCCCTGGGTGGGTCAGCCCAGGGGTGCCGTCTACGTGAAGCCGGGGCCAAAGGGGTGTGTTGCCTCTGCCGGGGGGCCTTAAAGGTCCAATCACCCGGCGTCGGCTCAACCCCCAGGATCCCCTTTTCCCCGGACACGGCAAAGCCACGCACGGCGAGGCGTGGGAGGGATCGAAACCCCCCGTTAGCTCGGGTCCGCGGTGTCGCTACACACCAAACGCCTGATTGCGCAGACGCCCCTGCGGGGAAAACTCGCTTCTTTAAAGGGTTGGTGCCACCAAATTTGTGGTTTGCCCGTTCTTTGCTGTAAGCGTTTCCTATAGCTCCAGGAAGCGTGGTGCATGCATCAAGATTCATGTATTCTCGCGTGAATAATTTATATCGCCTTTTGATGTGGACAAACTTTCGGTTTCGGTTTCTGGGCGCCGAGGTTGGGCAGTGACGTAAAGTGTAGGAGGCGTGTTCACGTGACCACACAAGGCTGTGACGCACTTAGCCAGGAAGCGATCGAACTCGGCGAGTGATGTGCAACCGATGCTTTGCCGGTACTATAGTGAATTAGAATATATCTAGTTCACTACAGCCGGTACGTACGTTGCGGAAGTGGCAGAGGTCCGGAGGTCACTCACCTTACTACAGCAAATTTGGTGTGACGTCACTACAACTTTCGTTGCCCATCCTACAGATCTACGTCAGTGTTGGCGCGCTAGCGATGGGTTTCGATCGGGAGAATGGGCATTAGGTACACTTTGGAAGTGAATTAAAATATATTCTAAACGTTTGCTGTGCCCGACCCTTCGTGTGGAATGTCCTTGCATACAAAGGAAACCCACAACAGGCTTGTTATAGCCTCGAAATTTGATGGCACCACCCCTTTAACATTTTTTTTTTTTTTCACGCTGCCCGTAGGAAAGTGATCGTCCGTGTAAACGTTGCAAAGACTCTTTTCTATATTTAACAATGTTTTAAAGTTTATGTTTCAAATAGGAAAGGCGCCAAGGCGCCTCAAACTTAGCATGCTTTTTTTTAATTTTCGGCCGTGTTTGCCATTTTTTCACATTTTCTTCCTTTGAGGACGGCATAAGAAAAGCATGGATGTAATTCACAGTAATGCGTATTAAAACCAGCAAAAGTTTTTTTCGACACATCATTTGTAGTTCGCGTTAAATTCGGCCGCGAAATCCGAAAACATTGCAGTGAGGAAGAACAGGAGGCCCGCGCCGGCACCTTCAAATATATCTTTGGTGCGCTGGGAGCGTTTCTTGAAAATAAAGTTTTCGGTTCCGTGCGCTTTGAATGTGCCCACATAACATACAAAAAACCGAGGCAAAACAAAAATATCGACCGGACAGGCATGTTCGATCTCTCGTGGAATCACCCACAACACTTTGCTACGCGCGCGCTTAGACGGACGCCGCTCGCATTTACAGATACCGAGTGACTGTAAGGATGAGTTTCAAGCATGTACAAAACTTCGGTAATTCTGCCTCGCAACATCATTTATCTGTATGGTAGACGCAAAAAGTTTATAGAAGAGGAAACGTTCGATTTCCCAGCAATCTGCGACTGCAATCGGTCGAACTGCATCGATCTGCATAGTACATGTTGTAGCCGGAAAATATAAATTCAAGGCTGCCTGCCTAAGCAGCGGTAATATTCAGCTTCGTGCTTCGTGGTGTCAAAACTTGTGTAAATTCCATCTTTATGTCGGAATGTTGTTTTTTTTTTGTTTTGTTTTTGTGTGTGATGCGTGAGCGTTAACAAATATTCTGAAGCTTTTGTAACCCATAAGATCAGAAAGATTTCTGCGTGATCTCTTTTGGACGCCGTGGAGTTTCACTGTTAATATCTCACCCCCCCCCCACCCCACCCCTCGTGGCAACGTAACAAGTTTGCCCCCCCCCCCCCTAAAGGAAAAATCCTGCCGACGCCCATGTATTTAACCCTTGCAGACGCCACCTCTGAAGAACCGTCAGTAAATGTGTCAAATCAACACACAAATCAACACAAAAATAATGTCATGTGCTAATTAAATTCATTTGTGTGTTATAGTAACTAATCCTGATTAATGTATACTTATTTATCTATTTATCCTGTACTCATTCATGCTCTGTTTTGTCATAAACAGAATGAAATCACAGGCTAGAACTATAGTTGCCAATTCATTTTTAGTTATGTCCATTTTAAGCCAAGAAAAATTATACTTTTCACAAGGCTCGCGAAAAGTGGTACGTTAAACGTGGTACTAGTGCCTTCAGCAAAGTGATCAGTACAACGCAAAATAAAGTTTATTATGCTGGAGGTTCATTTCATCTAAAGCTCTATAATCTCGCTCGCTCTTAGCCCCTAGTTGACACTAATGTCAAAAACAAGTGATGTACACAATTGTGTACATAGCGTCTCAAGGGGTTGAAACCTACACAAATTTCCCCAATTTCAGTTATCTGTATTACTTTGGCAGAAGCGATGAGGCAAGAATACAGCTGTAACTCCACTCCTTTTTCATTTGCCCAATAAAGAGTGGATGCACTTGAGGAATCTTAACCATACGTTGCCATTTCAGAATGCAGAATTATACATGCAAATTCATTGGACGTGACTGTGAACGCAACATCCATGCCTCCCAGAAGTGTCAAGAAAGGCAAGTTATTTTTGCCGGTTGCATCCTTAGTACTACGCTGTCTCATCTTTTTATGCGCTGCTCTAAGTAATGGCTTTTTTGTCGAACCTGTCTGCGCACAAGGACTAAAATGCCTTCTTTGATTCCCTCATGCAGTTAAGTGGGTTTTTTTTTTGTTTTTTACACAAGGTATAAGGTGCATGTTTTTTTTTTTTCAGTCACAGGAGAAGCCCACTATTCTTCTGGCCATGGCCCCATATTCAAGACTTGTGGATTGCTTCATATTCAATACTTGTGCATTGCTTCACATTCAATACTTGTGGATTGCAATTTATAGGAGGTATTCACTGAGCTCACCCCACCAGGTAGTGCTAGCGAGTGCACCACCTTAGCCGTGGTCGTTCAGCGATCCAGCATGGGACAGCATGATGTTTGACGGCAGTGCACCTCACTAAGCTGTTTTCTTAGAAAAATATCAACATAACAAGTGCTGCCGAGAACTTTGGTAGTAGTTCGATGATGACGCTCGGACGCAAGACCATCAGTATGGCGAATGCCGCGCTAGTGCCTTTTGCGGATGAAGTCACGAATACGTCCCATACTTCTTGCGTGTCTTTATAGTTGCTTGTAATAAAGTTTCAGGGAATGCTCAAGAAATCAGCACACTGGACACATGCTTTGGCGTTTCGATTCAGTATGCTTCATGACCATGCTAATGATTCGAAGTACCCCAGGTGGTCAGTCGATCCAGAGTCCCCCCTCCCAATGGCCTGCCTCATAACCACGCCGCTATTATTATTATTATTACTACTACTTTCTTATTATGGCTCTGTTACAGTTGCAAGACCAACGTCTTATGTTCGTCGCAGCATGCACGAAAGCTATAGTGAGCACTATTTATTTGCGCAACACATTCATTTTGCTTGTTAGGTACTTTACAGTGTCTTGAAATGTGCGTGTAGTTTCTTAAATCCTCAGTTTCACTTTTCTTCAAGAACTTCCTGAATTAGTACCAGCATTTTGGGCCGTTTATCATATTTGCAATTATTTTGCTAAAATTTCTTTTATAGCAGTGTGTCATCAATTAATGATAATTGCATTTCAGTTGTTTTTGTAGGAAAACATTTCATGATCAAATGTACCATTTTTTTCGCTACGTGCACTCAAATTTCAGAAACTGTGAACTTGGCAAAACAATGTTTTCAACTACTGAAAATTTTGTCTTTCCAAGGCAAACAAAAATATTTTTAACAAAACTAACTTTAGAATAATTATTCTGGCTCGAAAACCAGCACCTAAAGTAAGTTTCATGCAAATCGAGTACAGTGACCAGGGCCAACTGTTCATTCTTATGTTCATTGGGCCATGTGTACACTCTTGCAGCACAAGCAGTATGACATCTGCACAGAGCATTCCAAATTTATGTTTTATGGCTGATAATGTAAAGCTTGTCACTGCATGAATTATGAGAACAACGTTATTTAAAGTGCCACCGCCTGAACCATCTGCTCCCTGTGCACCAGCAGTTGTGGTGAAAGCATTGGTAAGCAAGCATCTCTCGTGTGTCAATAACATTTCTTGGGTGTTTCTTCAGCAAAGGTGTCTATAAATTTTAATGTTTTTGGACGAGCAGTGTTCCATTCTACATTGCTATTGAGATGCCATAAATTGTGTCCTGTTTAGGCGACCTGCACCTTGGCAGCAGCCATGTAGAGGTCTAGGACAGCCCAGTAAAGCTCGGCGGCAGCCAGAGCGAGTTCGGTGACCCCAACGACGAGCTTGGCGGCAGCCAGTGGGAGCAAGACCGTTCTGGAGATCAAACCATCATTGTTTCAAGCAGATATGATGGCAAAGTACAGTGGAACATTTATTATTGGTTGCCAGTCTTGCGCAGCCCGCTTTCTGCGACGAAATTGGTTTAGTGCCGGCAAAACCGAGATTTTCTTGCTGCTGAAAAATTTAGTAGAGTATTGAATTTAATTCTGGTATTAGGCCTGTATCAATCATATTTTATAATCAAATTACACAATAAATTGGTAGTTCTTTTGACCTCAATTTCATTGAGAAACACCGACACAATAAATTGGTAGTTCTTTTGAGCTCAATTTAATTGAGAAACACCGACACAATAAATTGGTAGTTCTTTTGACCTCAATTTAATTGAAGAACACAGTTCAGAGAACTTACTAAAAATCTGATCAGCGGCTCTTAAAATGTTCTCTTCCTGAAACACCCCGAGAAAAAAATAAAAGAAAGCGTCAGGGACACTAAGAAAATAAACGTTCGCAGAAGACAAAACCCTGCGCACATTTCCCATGAAGGCTTCCAGAGTGCCGCCATAATCTCAGACCATATGGCTGTTGTAAATATGCGTGACCTCTCTGTCATGAATTTGTTGACTTCTGGCAGAAGAGGGAGATGTAGAGGAAGAAAATGAGAGAAAAGACAGATGTCATACGAAGAAATAGAGTGAAGAGAAAGAAGAAGACCATACATTGAAGGAGAATTGAATAAAGAACGCAAAGAAGAGGGAGAAGAAGAGGCACGAGAGGCGACGTGGCCGGCGAGGAGAAGGAGGAAGGAGAGAGCGCTTGGAACGGGCAGAGGCACGGACGAGCGGTGGTCGTGCCAAGGCGTTCGCCTGAGGTCCGCCAGCACAGCTCCTGGGAATGTGCCCCAGCTTTCGCAGCAACGTACTGTGACCTGGGAGGCGTGACCAGGAGGGCGACCAGCGCGCATCAGCGAGACCCTTCTCCTGAGGACGCGCAGACGTTCTGCGGCTATGCTCCGTGGGTCGCGCACCGGACTACGAGCGGTACAGCCAAAGCAAGTACCTGACGTGGCGTGGACTGGCAACGGCAGCTACCCGACGGTGCAACAGACGGTCGTGCTCCGGTGAAGCAACGCACTTCGCAGACACGACAAGTCGTCGCCTCAGCACCGGAGCTGCCACATCAACGCCAGTACCCGTGATGAAACTGTAAATATTTTTATTAGTTTTGGGATAGTGTGCACAAGGGATGTTTGTTTATATAGTCGGGCTTTCTTCACTACGTCTTATGTAATAGTTTAGTGGTTTTTTCGCATAAAGCAATTTTTCGTTATCCTCGGTGTTCCTGTGTTGTGTGTAACCATCTAGAGACCATGACAAAATATTGGCGAGCCTGCCAGGATTGATTATCGTACCCAACTGGTCTCTCACAGCACGGGAGCATGGATTATGAAAAGTTGGGAATCGCGACCGCGCTGGGACTCAGCCGAGAGGAGTCGCTAAGCTTGTTTGAACGCGCGGAAAAGGAAGCTCGCGAGGCACGTGAAGCTGAGAAAGAGATTCTTCTCTTAAAGTTGCGGTTGGCAGACGCCTCTATTCCCAGAGATGATGACAGTAGGTCGTCGGTTTCTAGCGAAAGGGAGTTGCCGAGAGCTAAGAGCATTTGTCCGCGGAAGTTAATGGCTCCATTTGATGAGAAGAGAGATGATTTAGATGCCTATTTACACCGGTTCGAAAGAATTGCTGTGGGACAAGGTTGGGATAGAAGCGAGTGGGCGACAGCACTTAGTCTCTGTTTAGTAGGCGAAGCCTTGAGTGTATTTGGGAGAATGCCCGCCTCCGAGTCAATGGACTATGACAAAGTCAAGAAAGCACTGCTTCAGCGGTTCAGGCTGACTGCTGAAGGCTTCCGTGAAAGATTTCGTAAATGTAAGCCCGAAGACGGTGAAACGGGAAAGCAGTTTGTGGGCCGCTTGTCTAACTACTTTGACAGGTGGATGGAGATGGCTGATACTCCCAAAACGTATGAGGGTGTGCGTGACAGCATGGTTAGGGAGCAATTTCTTGCTTGTTGTCACCCGAAGCTATGTGTGTTCTAAAGGAAAGGAAGCTAGGATCACTCGATGAGGTAGCTGATTATTCCGACCAATATATGGAAGCTCAGGCGATTGGAAATTTAGGACATATGAATAAAGAGAGGATCACAGGAGAAGAAGAGGAGACGAATTTTGAGCCCCGAAATAATGAGCATAGAAAGCAGCAGATGCAGCAACGGTGCTTCCTCTGTAATCGCCTTGGTCATCAAGCCCGTAACTGTCTAGTGGAATGCGGTGTTCAACGGGAAAGAAGTTATTGCCAGGTGTGCAATATGAGAGGCCATAAGACTGAGGAATGCCGAAGGAAACCGCGAGATCAAGTATCAGCGGTGATAGCTAATAGAGGAGGACAGAAAGGTGACAGAAAGGAAACTGAGATAACGAATATAGTGAGTGCAGCTGTGACCGCAGCTGGCCTGAAACATATTAATATGCCAGTTGTCAAAGGGACAGTGAACGACAAACGTGTGTCGGTACTTCGAGACTCGGGTGCTAGTACGGTGCTCGTTAGACGAAGTTTGGTCAACGACATGGAGCTGACAGGAAAAACGTCACGAGTAGTGCTGGCAGATGGGTCAGAGAGGTATTTGCCGGAAGCCAGAATATTGTTAGACACCCCATATTTCACAGGGCGTATAACTGCACTGTGTCTAGAAGAGCCCTTGTATGACGTGGTGTTAGGCAATGTGAAAGGCGTAAGAGCCGTTGACGACCCAGTGGCACAATGGAAAATGCCTAGTACATGGATACGTGGTCGCGTAGGAAAGACGAAAGATGCAAAAAGAGACGCAACGGTGCCAAAGGAGACTTTCGTTAAAAAAGAGGTAGGACAGGAGGTGAACCCGTCTGCAACACTGGGTGAGTTGGGCATACCCACAGCTGGGCTAGGTAAGCAGCAAGAAATGACGAGACACTGAATTTTGCAGTACGTAGGATCGGAGAGAAGCCAATGAGTGAAGGAACGAGAAGAGATGTGACGTACGTACTGATAATGGCGTGGTGTACAGGAAGTCTTGCACAAGGTAGAGAGTGTATGCAATTGGATGGTGCCGCAGGTATAGACTATCTGTATTGGCGCAGTGCCATGCCAAGGTCATAAAGTGTGAGGG
>NC_051177.1:137838147-137879602 GCF_013339695.2 Rhipicephalus sanguineus | reverse complement strand
GTCAGTCTGCTTCGAAGGCGCCTTTGTGGCGGGATGGTCCGCGGGGGCCTTCGGAATTCTCAACAGACGTATTAACACTGGCATACAAATGCATAATGAAATGCGTTTCTAATTATGAGTCAGAACTTTCTATGATAAACTATATACAATAGCGCCACACAAACGGAACAAAGGACGGAGATATGACACAAACGGTAATTAGTGTTTGTGTGCGCCGAATGTGTCACTTGTTCCTGCTTTATTCTGTGTCTATTGCGCTGTTAGTTATTTATCAAGAAAAGCATAGCCTTGCCTGACGTAGGTACCCCTCCTCTCTCCCCGTATCTCGAACAACGAAAGCTCCAGTGTAGTGAACTCTTCGCTGGTTTCCTCCGGTGTGATGTTTTAGCAGTTTCGAAATTATGATGATACAACAGGAGGGATAAACGAAGGTCCGTTTTACGGGGAGCAGTTGAGTTTTTTTCTCAGTGCCGTCATGTCATTTTGGCTCCACTCTTTCGACGTGCGCCTTCGAACATATGGCTCAAGTTTTCCTTGGTTTATGAGCCTCGTTCTCCCTCTTGTAAAGCCAGCACGTCTTTTTTTATTTGCGACATAGACTTGACCTTGAGGCATAATATTTGTTGTGTATATTTGTATTTATTCTGCGCCGTTAGGCCGGTGTTCTCAACAGATGCGAAAAGTCCTCTCACGCGTTTGTCGCGCCTGGTTAATTGTAACGTGCACGCTTTCTATCGCGGACTGATGTTATCGAGTTTTCGCCCTTTTACACCGTCCTCTTCTGTTGTTATTTATATGACGCATTTTTCCTCTATCTTTCTTGCATGTAGAATTACAAGACACCACGAAACAAGCGCTACCCCAGCTATATTCTGGCTTTCGTCTTTACTGGTAGGGTTATGTGCTGTTCTTCGTTGAAATAAAGAGAGATGTCAACACACATACTTTTTTCTCGTTTCTTTACGCACTTGAAATACGAAAAAAAGAGGAAACGTTATTCAAACAAACAAAACAGTTCACGGCTTCACTGGCTGTCTGTATGTGTGTGTGAGTGCAGTTTTGCTGGTCTATGTGCCCGTGTCCTATGTTTTTCAATTACCACCAAGTTTCATTTTCTTAGGTTTATACGTCTATTGTGGATTTGAATCATCAAGGCATGCCACAGAAAGAATTTGCTAATGCATTTCTGGAAGGCGTCATACATATTTTTCATTGAAACTCTGAAAGTACATTCGAGTGTTGATCATCAGCGCATGGAAGTGATTAAGGTAAATAATTTCCGGCAGTTAATACAGACAAACCGGATAACGGTGTGGAACTCGTACAATACTTGAGTGGCTGGTGTTGCAATTCGAATGTCATTTTAGCAAAACCACAATGTGCTTTTAAATGGCGCCTGAGCTGTCACTGAACTGGGGCAGAATTTTTGTTCCGAAGGTTTGGCTATCTCCCACACGCGATTAAAGAAAAGCCAGCTGTTCTGAATTTACTTCGGAACAAATCCGCGAAGAGACACCGAACGTTCGAAAACAAGCCAAACACCTACCCTGTATGAGATTCCGCCATATAATCGACCGAATCAACTTCTACAGAATTTTTAGTGGCTAAGATACATGAATGGCTTTACACTTACATTAATGGAACTTGGACGAAGGCGTGACTCACGCTTCTATGGATGTTCCTATCGCCACTCAACAGCTGATAGCTCAAAATATTTCAATAAACCTCTCGTGGCCACCAAAGCTGTCAACGTTCTCTTCAATGCTATTTCAACGCATGTACGGTGACCTACAAATACAACAGCTCATCATTGAGCAATCGCATTTCATTATTTTATGAAAATTTTGTTCAAAGGGACGTTCATCAATGTTTTAGTGTCAGTCCTGGTAATCCACAAGTTGAAATTAAAGACCAGGCAGTGAGGTGGGGTCTGCGAATAAAGGATGGTGCCGGTATGAAATGTTGCAGTCTTCAAGATAATATTATGCTAATTTCGCTGGAGAACATGATGTTCTGTCTTCAAAGTGCGAGTAAGTTGATGGCGTTCTTCCGTATGCTTGGCTGGCCTTGACATCCAAGCCGGCACCTATGGAGGTGCCGGCTTGGTACGTTGGTAATGTGTCCAGAGTGCAGTCATTATATTGTCACGATGTCGTGGCGCTGACGAAGGCAGCAGTAGATGTGTTCAAGATGGAACTCTATTTGGCCGAACGTGTGGCCGGAAAACAGAAAGTCGAACTACAGCAATAAACACTGCACACTGATAGCGGCGAACAGAGCGTCGGCCGTCGATAAAACCGAACGTCGCTGGGATGCGCCGCCTTTTATACGTCACAAGGCCCCTGAGTTCTGGGTCCGGTCGCGGTCGTTCGGCGAAGTTGTTGGCACTTATGGTTCCCAAGAAGCAGTCATCCTCCTGGTCGTCCTGCGGCGGTGGGTCGACGGGATCGCGAGACAGGCAGTCAGCGTCGGAGTGTTTTCTTCCGGACTTGTAAACGACGGTAATGTGAAATTCTTGCAGTCGAAAACTTTGAAGGGCCGGCCGTAGTGGTAGGGGCGAAACTTTGATGTAGCCCAAGTGGTGGCAAGGCACTCATTTTCTCTTGTGGAATAGTTGATTTCTGCATTTGATCGCTAGCGACCTGCTTGCATAACTGATTACCCTCTCCAGCCCGTCAGTCTTCTGCACGAGGACGGCGCCGAGTCCTACGCTGTTTGCGTCGGCGTGGGTTTCCGTATCGGCGTATTCGTCGAAATGCGCTAGCATCGGAGGCAGCTGAAGGCGTCGTTTCAGTTCTTGAAATGCTTCGATTTGCGCCGTTTTCCACTTGTATGTCACGTCGGTCTTCGTGAGGTGCGTTAGCGGCTCGGCTATTCGTGAAAATTCCTTGACGAAGCCTCTGTAGTAGGCGCACAAGCCCAGGAATCGGCGTGCGACCTTCTTGTCGGTGGGTGGCGGGAAGGCAGCTGTTTTCCAAGGGTCCGGGCGAACTCTAGATTTGCTGATGACATGGCCCAAGAACAAGATTTCGTCGTACGCGAAGGTCTTGATTGCTTGAAGTCCAGCTTCAACGCGCGGCAGGTGTTCGCCAAAGTTTGAGGCAAACACGACAACGTCATCAAAGTACACAAGGCACGTCTGCCATTTAAATCCTGCGATCACAGTGTCCATAACACGCTGGAACGTCGCAGGTGCCGAGCAAAGACCAAAGGGCATGACCTTGAACTCGAACAGGCCGCCTGGTGTCATAAAGGCGGTCTTCTCACGGTCTCTCTCGTCGACTTCGATTTGCGAGTAGCCGGTCTTGAGTTCCATCGACGAAACGTACCGGGCGTTGTGGAGCCGATCCATGGTGTCGTCTAATCGTGGGAGAGGGTACACGTTCTTTTTCGTGATCTCGTTCAGGCGGCTCTAATCGGCGCAGAAACGTAGGGTCACGTCCTTCGTCTTCACTAACAACACTGGTGCCGCCCACGGACTCTTGGAAGGCTGGATGATGTCGCGTAGCATTTCGTCGGCCTGTTTCTAAACGGCCTCGCGTTCTCGCGCCGAAACTCGGTACGAGCTCTGACGAATTGGTCGGGTACCTTCTTTTTTTACGATGTGATGGTTCACGACTGGGTCTGATGAATTCTTGACGACGACGTGAAGCAGCCCTTGAATTGCTGGAGCAGTGCTCTAAGCTCGTCTTGCTTGTGATTCAGGAGGGTCGGGTTCACGTCGAAATGTGTTTGGGGACCTCGATCCGTCAAAGCAGGCTCGGTAGCATCGAAGAGGGCGAAAGCGTTGCTGGCGTCCACAAATTCGTCAATGTAGGCGACCGTCGTACCAATGTTGAGGTGCCTATAATCCTGGCTGAAGTTTGTCAGCACTAGCTTTGCTTTGTCATCGCGCAGCTCGGCTATGTCTCTTGCGACGCAAATCTGACGGTTCCGAAGCAGGCGCTGGTTGCCCACAGCGACGCCTTCCAGGTCTGCTGATTTCTGAGTGCAGACGTAAATGATGGCGCTGGAGCGAGGGAGAATTATGACCTGGTCTTCCAGCACATTCAAGACGTGCTTCCCTGGCGGCGTGTTCGGCTGTGGTGCTTTTTCTGTATATAGTGTTGCCGACTTGGGTCTCAGATCGATGACTACACCATGAAGGCTTAAGAAGTCCATACCATCGATGGCATTTCTCGAGCAACGCTGCAGGACTAGGAAGTTCGCGGGATAAAACCGGTTCTTAATGGTGAGTCTCGCTGTGCAGATTCTCTCCGGCGTTCCAAATGACCTCCAGCTGTCCGGATTTCGGGGCCTTCCCAGGCTGTCCTAACTTTCTCCAGATTCGTGGTGAACGGTCCACTGATGACAGAATAGTCGGCTCCGGTGTCGACGAGAGCTGTGGCGTTGTGGCTGTCGATAAGAACGTCGAGGTCGCAATTCGTCGTCTCGCGTTGCAGCTATGTTGTGGCTTCGGGGATATGGCTGCGTCGGTTTGTTCCGTTCCTTCCCCGTTGCGTCGTCAGGTCTACTTCGGTCCGCGAGGTTTTGTCGTCAGCGCTCCGTCTGGTTCGCGTCTTGTCCTGTAGGTTTCGTCGTGGCATCGTCGTCGGCGGCGGAGGATCTTCGGTAGTTCGTCGCAGAGCAACGGCACCTCTATCGGTTGCTGCTCTTAGTTTTCCAGATACGGGCTCGCTGACCGGCCCTGGGTTGGGCGAGTGTATGGTCGGCGTTTGGGAGAGCCGTAGTGGCCTGGGGACGGCGATCAGGAAGGTCCTCGGGGGGGGGGGGGGGTCCACTGCGCTCCTGCGAGATAGTCGGCGATGTCTCGTGGCCGTCCACCTCGTTCTGGGTGTTTTGCGTTGATAGCGAAACCACGCAGTCCCATCTGTCGGTACTGGCAGCGGCGGTAGGTGTGGCCAGCTTCTCCGCAATGGTAGCAGAGTGGGCTGTGGTCGGAGGCGCGCCAAACGTCGGTCTTCCTCGGTGTGTATCGCTGGCCGGCTGGCGGGCGGTATGACGTCGGGGGTGGCGGTGGTAATGTCTGGCGACGAACCTTGACGTGGGCGGGGAGGGGGGCGTTGCGTCGGGCTGCAGCAGTATAATACCTTACTTGCAGCTGCGGCTGTGCCGCCTGAGGGACACCCAGTGATTCTTTGATTTCCTCGCGTACAACGTCAGCAGTCCACGTCACTTCAATTTCAATTTCAGTTCTTTATTTGCAGACGTGAAACATACAAAAATATCAAAACTGGTTGGACCCATAGCCAAAGGCTAGTTGCGGGTCCAAAAAGATGAATAAATAAAAGTTCCATATACAAAAGAAAGATATGATAGATACATATAGATAGTAATCGTACATCCTTAAATTGCACGAGCGAACAAAGGAAAAACAAAAGTATGGGTAAGTGCAAGATTGTATTTAACGGCTCTAGGTAAGCTTACGCAACAGCTGTAAGCAAGGCACATTCTTGCATTCTTATGAAAGGTTAAACATATATGGCTAATCCCAAAAGAACAAATCACTGGTTTAGAATGTTTTTTTAACAGGTTTCAGCAAATTTCTGACACACACACACCGAAATGACATCATGATTGTGCACACTGGTAAACACTATTCAGAGCAAGTAAGTATTTTCTAGCACTGATGGAAAATTATTCGCTTGCTTTATTTCTGCGGGTAGTTTATTCCAAATGTTTGGCACTGAAAACTGTAGCAAACGTTGTCCGTAAGCATTCTTTGTTGAGGGAAGATTAAAGTTTCCATATAGTTGATTTCTGGTCACACGAGAAGATGTGCAAAATGAAGAAACATGAAAAGGCAGGTTGTTTTTGACAACATTGAAAACGCACGTGGCAATTTCATTTTCGTGTATTACGCGCGGGCTGTACAAAAGGTGCGAGCTTTCGCAGCACTTTTCGCACGATGGCTCGGATCGTTTCGCGCAAGTCGTCGCAGCCGAGGGCATGAACAGCTGCGCTGTCTTGAAATGCGCGGCGATTGTATTGCCGGGCGCGCACCTCGAGCGTCTTCGCGATGATTGTTGTCTCCGAGAGGAATTCCTAAATGGTATTCGGTGGATTCCTCATAAGCCCAGCCAAAGAGCTTTTCTTTTACTCCTCTCAAGAGGACACGAACCTTCTTCTCTTCCGTCATGTCAGTATCTGCGTGGTGGAGCAATTTGGTCGTTTCTTCTTTGAGGAGCGCCACGTTCTCGTTTGGCAGCTGGAAGCGGGCTTCGAGTAGTGCCTCGGCCCTCTCCTTGCGGACGACGCTCATGAATGTTGCCACGAACCTGGTGCTAGAAACGTCCCATTTTGTCAGGCTTCGCTCTTGCTTCTCGAAACATGTCCCAGCTGCGTCCTCCAAGGCGAAGTTAACATGCCGCAGCTTGTCTTCACTGTTCGATGCATTGAAAACGGCAACCCGGTCGTACGCCTCGAGCCAGCTTTCTGGGTCTTCGAAGGATGATCCTCGGAAGGTTGGCGGCTCCCGGGGTTGATGCAGCACGACTGTCGCGGACGGCGACACAGTGGCTGTCATCGTTGCCGCGTTCGTGGTCATTGCCTTGGTCTTGCGGGGCTTGTCGGGTAGGGGCCCGTGCTCTGGTGGTAGGCCTCACTGCCTGCGGCTAGCTTGCTGGTCGGGGTTGGCGTTGATGTCTCCTTCGTGATTGGGACTGGGTTCACAGCTTCATGGGGGCGTCCGGAACATGAACGAACAGCACCTCCTCCAGATATCACGTTGTCGTGACGCTGACGAAGGCAGCAGTCGGTGTGTCGAAGATGGAACTCTTTATTTGGCCGAAGCTGTGGCCGGAAACGGAAAGTGAAAATACAGCAATAGACACTGTACATTGATAGCGGGGAACAGAGTGTCGGCCGTCGATAAAACTGAACATCGCTGGGACGCGCCGTCTTTTATACGTCACGCATCGAGCTTCACAGCCTTATCACTGGTGGTCGCGCAAGCGCTGGAATAATCATTACTATTGGCGTCATGTCCGCAATCTTAACAAAATGATCTACTACAATCTGGAATCTTCTCAGACATTCTGGCACGTTTGCACAAGGTAGCAGCTACACGTGCAATGGGTCGATAACAGAAAACAGAGAAAGAAAGGAGCGTGTGTGGCAATATATTGTACACGCGTTATAGAATCAAAAGTAACGACAGAAGTAGATATTCATTACCGCACTCTGGTTTGCGTTTTTGACACTTTTACCAACAATATGTTTTAGAGCGAAAGCTGTTATGAGATCACTTCACCGGCCGTAGTTGTCCGCCGCCGCCGCCGCAGCCGCCGCCGCCGCCGGTGTCCGTAACCAGTATCGTTCGAAATAAGAAAAAAAAAACGAAACAAGAAATTCCAGGACGGAACGAGGTTCGAACCTGGGCCCTCTGCGTGGGAGCCCAGTATTCAATCTCTGAGCCATGCCGGCGCTTGAAACTGCTGTGCAAAAAGGTCCTATACAGGCGTCATGTCGGGAAGGAACCACATTAGCATATGCAATACATCGTGGTAAAAGAGTAAAATAAGCACCAAGCGTCGCACGACGCGAATTCTGGAACCAGGCGTCACACAATGCGAATTGCGCAACGAGTAGGTTGTTGAATGCTTCCAACCCATTACAAAGGGTTCTGCCATAATTCTTCATCATCATCAGGCACAGCATCAACAAAGTGCGCACAATATCTTACATGCGTTTAGCAGGTGCCAAGGCTCTCCGTAGAATGACTAAAAATGGCACAGTGCCTGCTGCCCTACTTCTCAAAAAATTACAACAATTTATAGCGTAGTGGGTTCCTGACAAGTGCACTTGTATTGGTTGCCAACATGGAGGAAAAAACCCAGGAGGGAGCGTCACGTGAAATTTTTTGAAGCCCAGCGAAAACAAATAAAACATGGGCATGCTGGGAAATGAGCACCCTCACGTGATAAGCAAGCGGTGAGAGGGGGGGAGCGGCGTCCGGGGAGGTTGGCTTGCGGACGCTAGACGCGCGCGCTCGTCAATTTTTCTCTTTCTTCATGAGCCCACCAAAAAAGGAAATTAAACAGGAGCATCATGGGAAATGAGCCTTCAACGCGATGAGCAAGCGGCAGTGCTGGGCAGTATCGAAGATACATGTATCTTAGATACTATCTTAGATACTCCTTGCGTATCTTGTATCTGTATCGCGATACTTCTCGAGATACGAGTATCTGTATCTGTATTTCCGATACATTCGATAATGTATCGTTTATCTTAAGATACAAGATACTTCTATCGCAACATAACCGTGCGAAACAATAATCGCTGGCCAAGCTCCGCTTCTCAAGCTGGTACTGGTGCCACTATGCTATCTTAATAAGTCTTAGGGCAGTGACGCAATTTTATTTTTCCGCCAGAGTACCCTAGTGAGGGTAGAAGATGAGGAATACAAGCGCGCGGACGTCTACGCCCCGCCTACGTACCTTTTGTTTGCTCGATTTCTTTTCTTTTTAGTTTCGCCATTGCCGCCGCTGCTGAAAAACATTTATTTACAGATGTTATTTAAAGGGAGGATGGGAGCGGTCCTTAAGGGGCCGCCCCGTACAAACACTAGGTGGGCTCCCTCTTACGGGAGCCCATTGGCGATGGCCGCGGCCCGGGCCCGCTCGACCAAGGCCCGTTGGGCCGTGAGGTCAGAGCAGCCGAGCAGGGCTGCCTCCCAGTCCTCCCGCGAAGGGTTGGATAGTGGGGTAAGGTTTGGTGTTTTTGGCATGCCCACACCATGTGGAAAATGTCAGGAATTTTCCTCACAATGCGGGCACTTCCTCGTGTAAGCAGGGTCAAAGTGTTTTATATTTGCCGGGCACAATAAAGTTTTGGTATAAAGGCGAAGGAGGATTCGCTCCTCCGCCTTCGTGAGGCCTTTACAGGGTTTTGGATAGATATTATGGCCGGATTGATAAAATTGTGTGACCTCCTTAAAGGTGTAGGCGGGATTGGGTTCGAGGTCCAGATCGGTAGGGGACGAGGATGGTGCCCGGAGAGTGAGCGCACGGGCGGCGGCATCGGCCGTCTCATTACCATCGAGGCCCGTGTGAGCCGGAGCCCATATGATCGTTCGGTGCGCGGGGGCACCTAGGTAGCTGCTGTGACACTTGCTCTTAGTCAATGTCCATGCGCCGCGTCTATCGCGCAAATTCTGATGCTGCTACAGTGTCGTTATTGAAGATTCTCTTGCGTCTTGCGTCTATCTCTGTAAAGAAATGTGATGCGTGCAAGACTGGGGTTCCTTTGCGTCGCGTGGATTTTACATATCAGCAATTTGAAGGATCTCGTGGACGTAAGCTTGACTTGCATGCCATGAATTGACGCATATGCAAATAAGAATCTAACAACGTTAGCACCACTGGTACTGATGCTAGATCTAAAAGAGCAAGCGTTTACCTAACAGAAAATATCTTGGCGTACCGTATTTTTCACTTCTTGCTACATTTACTCAAAGAATTTATGAAATCATAATTTCATTATTAGCCCAAGTGTTTTCTTAGCTGTCATTTTGCATCCCTTACATTACGTAAGTCTCTGCACTGTTTTTCCGGTCTGGTCACTGCAGTACGTCTTTTGTAACACGCTCCCAAAATAAGATCTCTGCTTTATTCTTCTGACTGTCTACTTTATTTCCAGTACTGTTTACACAGTTACACGTTGCTCAGGCGATTTTGAAAACAATTATATAATTATGTGGGCGTACCTTGAGTAAACAGTACAAGACATTCTGCTTAGCGCTTAGGAAAATAGCGAAATTGAGTTTGCATTATAATATTGGAAATCATTAGGAGCCATCTTAAAGATGTTAGGAAGGGGATTCGAGAAACGTTGTTTTACTGAATGCTCTGTTTTGCTCATGAGCGTCCCAACGAGCCGTTTCAGGCAATTTTGCATAGGCACTGAATTTTTTATTGTATCAACAGGTAAGTTGACAATGCTTCATGCTCATAGCTATTCAGGGCGCCGTATGTATTGTGTTTCTGCACTCATTCAATGTGAATGTTTGATACACAACCACCTCTCTATTTTACTTATATTAGTTTTCCTGTTTTAGGCTTTCTTAAATATTTTTCGCATTAATAATCGCCACGTAATGGGAGCTAAAAGTGGCAATAGCGCGAATAGCGGCGGTGTCCTGCGACGTTTCGTGGAAATATACAATACGTCTCAGACGTTTCTGTGTTGCACATGTTCTCTCGTTGAAGAAAAATTGCTAAAAAGATTTCACGTTAGTGAGTATATCAACAAAGAATCCTTTACGCTGGCAGATAAGTAGAATATGAAAATTCATTGCAGTTTTACGTCCTCTACGTATTGGCCGTGAAATCGAGCGGAGTCGCCACCTGGCGGCATCTGACTGAACCGCGCCTAGTGTGGATTGCTCCATGCGTCGTCTGCTAGCCACGTTGTGTTTGCATGTGCGCGTACATCATGCAGGTCCTCAAAAGGCGGTTTGTTCCGTTGCGTTAGTGCAACTTTAACCGCTCGTACGTATGCCTAACGCGACGTAAAGAAGCATTTGGCCTTGATCGGCTGTATATGTACTGCAATAATATCAGTGAGTGCACTTGTCAAGAGTGTTGTGTGTGGTCGTCGCACCCTCCATTCACGAGAGTTATATCAGTGTAGGTGCCGCTCTGTGGTTCAAGCGCATCGCAAAGTGCACTCGGCGTTGTCCTAAAGATGAGAAGTAATAAATCTCATGTGAATGTGGCCTTTTAGCGGCTCGTTGGTAAAAAAAAAGTGCTCTCATGCACTTGCGGTTTGTGGTTAGGTGTATAACTTCGGGACTGTCGTTTATAGGTTAAACGACGAGCTTTAGTTGTGTACGGTCCTGGTCCAACTACACAGAAATATTTCTGTCAAGTCACGTCTGACACTTCGGTACTTAAATTTTCCCCTACAAAGAACAGAAAATGGAATGCACGGAAATCACAAAACTGAGTTGCCTTGCGCAATTTTAACATGTAGCGAATTTTATACAAGAACACCCGTGTACTTAGATTAAGGTACGCGTTAAAGAGCCCCGATGGTCAAAATTAATCCAAACGGCGTACTTTACATTTATGTCGCAGTAATTTCACGCGAAGCCACATCTTTTTTTGCTTTACATTGTCTTGAACGTTTGTGTTGCGCTGTAATAGATTGACGGAAGGCACTGGACATTATTCGCGTGAAAAAACGTACTTTGGTTCCGTGAAATAACCGAGCCTTTGTTCCATTACTGTCGTGCAAGAAATCAATCTAAGATAGTTCCGTGCTGTACAGTTACCTTTGTGTACTGTTACTAGAATAAAAACAAGCGTGTGCGTGTTAAGCGCTTCTGTAGCGCTAAAGCGCTGTCAGCCACGTAGCTTTCCTCAGTAAACCTATCGAATGTCCTACATTGGAGAAATGAATAAGAAATGCGGATGACTATTTGCGCACTCAGTGCACAAAGTGCTATTTGAACTCATCGTGCAGGAATACGGGCTTTCTTTTTGTTGCGGGTATCCAGATGAACAAGAAGTAAATACGTAATTTAGTCGCACTACAGCAGTGCGTAGTAGGCGGAACACAAGCTGAACATGTACAAATAAAACAAGAAAACGTCATCCATTGCGAAAACGCCGACTGTTGCCGAAGGCGAGCAACCCGTTCGTTGGCAGAATGCGCTTCTCTCAGTAATAGTAACGTTCAGCGCACTTCGTGCTTTAATTCGGGAATGAAGAGCGCACATATTACCAAAAAGCTGCAGTCA
This sequence comes from Rhipicephalus sanguineus, assembly GCF_013339695.2. NCBI lineage: Eukaryota > Metazoa > Arthropoda > Arachnida > Ixodida > Ixodidae > Rhipicephalus > Rhipicephalus sanguineus. The sequence goes on along the minus strand of NC_051177.1, from coordinate 137,867,859 downwards.
GCGCATTTTGTTTGCCGGATATCGGTTCAAATCGCTCACAACGAAGCGATGTTGTGTGCGTTTGCATACGCGCCGACGACCTCCTATCCACACTGGCGCGGCGACGGTGCTGCCACCTGTAGCCCGATCTTGCGGCGTACACCAGGGGTCTCAAACTGAGCTTATAGCCAGCGGGCCGCAGTCGCGAAATTTAGTTGCAAGGGCCGGGACAGTGAAGAGGTGGGAGAGAGTTCGAATAAAATTACGTTTGAAAGGAAGCCTTTCTCATATCTCATATATAGATCATTTTCGAAGGGGACTTGGAGTCAGAATTCGAGAAACATCGATACCGATGTGCAGAATGACTGATATCTGGACGCGGATTCTGAAATTATAGAGTTTTTGTTCCACGGTTATGCTTCAGCACATTTTGACCACATGTTCCTCACGAAAGGAATGCTTGAGACCAGTCATGTCTGTGCAGCTCACGAACATATTTATTTAGAAAATAAAAACCAATGAGACGAAGACGGTCATGCGTGCGGGCCGGGCCCCTACGAAAGGTCACAAACTCCTAGTATACACCATGCGTCCCCTCCCCCCCAAAAAAGAAAGAAAAATGTCGCTACCAGCGTTGTTGCTGCTGTATATACGGTATTGCTGTATACGGTATTGCTGTATATACGGTGCTGCTGTATATACGGTATATGCTGTATATACGGTATTGTGCAAGCTGTCTTTTACGGACAAGGTATAAGTCCACACCGGTATTTGCGCCGTCTTGCGAAGCCTTCTTATTGAAGTTATTGTAATTATATGGCAACCTGCTAGATGGTCGGCAAGTTGTGCAAAGCAAGTGCCGCTGTCAGCGAAGTGTACAAAGAGTTTTCATGTGAAGAAGCTAAAACAAACCCCAATAAGCTGTTTTGGAAGGAAACTAATGTACTTTGAGCAAGAAGGGCAAAACTTTTGAGATATCAACAGACATTTCATTCAAGTGAAACAAAATAGGTCACAGTTAAGAAATTTTCAAGCAAACATTTTCGTTCATAGGCGTTTGCTGCTACATTATATGGATCTATAATAACAAATTTGAGAATGTATCGAAGTATCTTAAGATACAATTGCCAAGTATCGTATCGGATACAATTTTTGCGGCAGTATCTTGTATCTGTATCTCCAATACTTCTTGCCTGAGTATCTTGTATCGTATCGGGATACAATTTCAAAGTATCTTTGCCCAGCACTGGCAAGCGGCTTCAGAGGAGGTTGGCGCGGTTTCAAAGGAGGACGGCGCGGCTTCAGAGGATGTTGGCTTGTGAACGCTAGGCGTGCTCCCTCCTATATTTTTTTCTTTCCTCCATGGTTGCCAAGGAAGCCCATATGCGCATGATCCATTTCCTCGGGGTCTCAGTAAAATTACAATGATTTATATCGTAGTGGGTTCCTCGCAAGTGCACTTGTATTGGTTGCCAAGGAAGCCCATAAGCGCATGATCCATTTCCTCGGGGTCTCAGTAAAATCACAATGATTTATAGCGTAGTGGGTTCCTCCCAAGTGCACTTGTATTGGTTGCCAAGGAAGCCCATAAGCACATGATCCATTTCGTCGGGGTCTCAGTAAAGTTCTTCGCCCCCCCCCCCCCCCCGTCTCTCTCCCACGTCAACGTATGTAATACAGCGTGACGGGAGAGCGAAGTAGCGACCGGGCGTCACCCAGTGCAAATTACACAACTGCTGGGCTGTTTAAAGCTTCCAACCCAATACAAAGTGCTCAGCCATAATTCTTCATCGTCATCAGTCGTCGCGTCAACAAAGTGCACATAATGCCTTACAGACGTGTAGCTGGTGCCTCGCTTGTCCGCAGAATGACGAATAATGGCTTAGTAGGTGCCTCCCAACTTCACAAAAATTGTGATTTATCGCGTAGTAGGTACCTTTCTAGTGTACTTGTATTGTAGCCCTAAGAGAGCTTAAAACAGGCTCTAGAAACGCCACTCTTCCAGCTTTCGCTGTGACTGTGCTGCGGTTTCAGCGCAGGCCTGGCGTTTTTTTTTTTAATTTCTTCGCAGGATTGACAGGAATGACAGAGTGCGACAAGAATGGCTACGGGTGCATTGATCACACAAACTGTTCGAAGAATCTCACCTTACATGGTTTTAGTTGTGGGGGGAATCTCCGCTCCTGCTGCCGAATGCGTAAGAAATAACACTTGTTTATTATATGTTCCTAACCCTACAGGAATGGCAAATGCAACTGCAGAAAGCATACTAGCAATTTATTTTATCATGAGCGAAATATGTTTTTTTGCCCACGAGAAAACTAATCAGGCATATACATTCTGTTATATTGATTGTGCAGAGGTGAAGACAAAGACACCTAAGAAGACTTAACTTGAGTGCTGTTTGAAGAAGTATTTAACTGTGGCAAAAGAGAGAGTTGGGCTAGTTGGTTCGGGTTCATTTTGGAACATCGCAAAAGACCAGATACAAAACTCTCTCTTTTTCTGCACTGAATTACTTGTTCGACCAGCACTCGTGTTCTTAAGTCCTCTTCTGTGTCTTTCGTATTTTGCGCTGTTCCGAAATGAACACGGACCAACCAGCCCAACTCTCCATTTTGTGAAGACAAAGGCATCGGTGATGGTCTTTCTTGAGGAATAGTTAGGCAATATTGGTGCAATTTTACCACAAAACCTAATGTTTATTTTAGGGGCGAAGCTCCTTATAGCGGCACCCGTTCGTCCCTCGTAGCGTAGTATGTAACCAGTCTTACGCTTTGATCTGCAAGGTGGTGCCGGTGGGAGATTTCTCCTGTGCGTTGTTGAACAATAAAAAATTCGCAGCGTTAGCTAAAAGCCGACTTCTTCTGTCTCTCATTCCCATTAGCAGCCATTCTTTACCTCCAAGGTAGTGCCTGGTGAGATTTCTCCTGTGCGTGATTAAACAATAAAAATTTTGTTCAAAACGCCGTTGATTGATGAAATAAACCAACGAAAGACGCCAGATGTTTTGTAAAAGCAAAACGGAAGAACGCCAGATGTTTCTAAAGCAAAACGAAAAGACGCCAGCTGCTTAACGAAAGACGCCAGATGTTTTCTAAGCAATGGTTTTCTAAACAATGAAAATTCACAGCGTACATGTAAAATTAAAGTGCGCTGCAAGTCGTCATAACTCATCGAACCTTTAGTATAAACGCGCCCGATCTCACGTCGGTGATGATGTACTGGGCAGAATTAACGGAAGATTCACGGTTTACCGATGAACCTCCGCAGCTTCGCCCACTCATCATCAATCACTCCGTGGATATGCTGTGATTCTTCTGGTTTGGGGCGAGTTGTACAGCCGAAATATCAGTGTTCCCACATAAAAAAGCATCAGTGTGCATAAAAATGGTAAATCTGACACTCAGACACATGCTTTACGACAGGATGTTTAACATTCAACGAGAGACATTGTCGTGCAAATAGCGAGGCAATAAAACAAATCGTGGTCAATAATTATGCATCGTTATATAATAATATATGCTTACATGTTAACCAAAGACATCTTCAAATCCTTGCGAGATAGATTAGTAGCCTTAAGATGGTTATTTAGAATTTTCGGTAAATTGTGTTGAATGGATTGTAACTTATATATGGCGTGAAAGTAGTGTGAAAACCAAGGTTCAGTGTTTCTGAGGTGCGAAGGTATCTCATGGTGTTGCAAACTCACTCGCTACTGATGTATAAAAGTCGCTATATTCTTTTTTTCCAAGGTAAAATAATTTTAAACACGGTATCGTAGTATGAATCTGCCCATATGATTTGGTATTTTTGTGACAATGTTTCTGTTCTGTAATTGATCGGGGTACAATATTAGCAATGTGCCGGAGAAGCGCCTTTTGTAATGTAATTATTTTATTTATGTTAACTCGGGTTGTGGTCGCCCATACTAAACTGCAATAATTAAATTGCGAGGTGAACAATGCGTAATAAAGTTGTAGGTTGGCTTTTATCGGTATAAAAGCTCTACAGCAAGATAATGCACCGGCAACAGCAGAAAACGTGTTCCCAAGTTTATTAAACTGAGCATCCCAACTCAAATGACATGAAAATATTACTCCAAGGATTTTATGCTCATTGACTAGTTCTATATTTCCACCTGAATAAGTGATTGAATGATCCGACTGAAACGGTTTATTTCTGGCTCTACAAAGAAGAACTTTGGACTTGGTGGGGTTAACGGTGATCACATTTCAAAGTGATTAATCAGATAGTTTCATTAGGAATGCATTACTTCTGATAATTAGTTCGTTTGCGTTCCTTCCAGTAAAGAGTATGGCGCTATCATTCACATATATAAAGAAATCAACTGTAAGATCTATATTCACTAAGTCGATTATTATACAGGTTAAATAATAGTGGGCTGAAAACACTCTCCTGCGGCACTCCATTTTTAAGTGTTAAAAAAGAACATGGGACGTTGTCGATATGTGTACACTGAGTTCTATTTGCAAGATATCATTTCGTCAAAGCGAGTAGATGTCCGCGTACTCCGTACGAGGACATCCGTTCGCTTTTAATGCAATAAACAACACTGCTGTCGTTCAGCTGGGATGTCTGAATGTGCATTACTACATAAATAACACGGCAGGGAGCATACATAAGTAAATGGCACATGCCATATTTATATGTATAGAAACAACGCCATTAAACATCGCCTATTTGCTTGTTGTTGCGAAATGTACAAGTTGGGAGGAGGGGGAAGAAAAGTTCACTGGAGACTACACTACGTAATCCTATGGCAGAGTTGTTTGGAAACTCTTGACCACTCCGGTACATGTAAGCCTTACAAGGGTCGTGCTGGGGGGGGGGGGGGGGGGGTTGGAGGGGAGGGCGGCGATGTGCCTGCAGAAATTGCCTGCTCTCCCGCCCGGAGAATATTGTGTTGCGTTCGTGACGAGTACTCGGCCCACTTGACGACTGCGAGCACTTTCCCCAATCGTACATCGACTCACTTGACGCCTTGCCTCCGGCTGGTAAGAATGAACAAACCGGGCACACCATGAGTGTTTTGAAGGTACCGCGCATGCTGAATTTGCCCTGCACCTTGCTGAAATTAACGTTTTCACGCAAAAGTCATTATTCTGTGAAGGTAGCGACGGCGCCCCCGTTTTTAGCAGACTTGAAGAAACTTCATTATTTCTGGCCACGGTGTGTTCTTTTTTCTGACGTTCGCACGTCCTTCAATGCTTTGTGCATTGTCCAATTATATGCCATGCTTTGTATCATTCAATTTATATTTTCACTAATTATGTTTTCAATTGTTTCTTTGGAATGCTTTCATAATGTGCGACAATTATTGTTTTAGTATCCCACTGTGCTATTTTTGTACAATGCCCACTCCTGCTGGCGGCTTTCTTCTAAAGCCAGCAGAAACCTCGTAAATCAACAAATAATATTGAGTCAATAAATAAACCGCTAAATACGTAATGAAGTGTAATTTGCATCATGCAAGCTTTAATGATTCGAAGCTGCTCAAAGATAATGTAAGGCTGTTCGACACTATGAGCCAGAAATACCCGAAAAACAGCGAGCGGATCCCCCACTTTCAGTATGTTCATGATAAAGAGAACGTAAATTAGCCTTCAGTGATACAACCTGTTTCCTAGCCTGCGCACACGGAGGGGCCGTCCGGGTTAGTCAGATTTAGCCACGGTTAAGATGCCTTTCCCCATGGCGTGCCCATCAAGGCACCCTAACCAGGGTTAGTTAGCAGCGCCAAGAACAAGCGGCGGTAAAAGGTGGGAACTAGACCCGAAGCGCAGGCCTTCAGAAGGAATGCTCCGCCCCTCCCATCCTAACCGGCCGTGCCGTGACAACCTTTCGGAAATGAATGGCATCACATGTCATCATTATAAGCTGGGCACAATGTATGAGCAGAATGCTCTAAATGAGATGTCATTGCGGTTATTTCTTAAGATGGAATATGTCAATGTGCATGACATTCTGTGACATGATGACATGGCATTCTATGGATCCATTGTCCTGTAATATGCTTTCCCGCAGAAAGCCAACATGGATTAGTGGACTGTTAGCAAGTTTTCTGAAGAGTAACACGAGGGAAATTAGCGATGGTTGATTGCATCACATGACTGAACCGCAGCGCACCAACGCAGTGCCTCCCCGCTTTAAAATTTGTCCTTCCCGGCCTCTTATATTTCAGTGGGGGAAAGGGTATATAAATACACATATAAGTGCTAGGGTAGGCAGTTGCAGCCTTGATGAAAACAAAATCGCTTGTCGAATTGTTGACTTCAACGACACCCCATGTTCCAAGGATTTTTCATGCACATATCTCAAAAGTCTAACCCACAACCATGCAGCCTCATGTGTGGGTTACGGACACACGAATCTCAGTGTTGCCTGATGTAGCACGCCTGACTTCGAAACAAACTGGTTGTTAAGACCCTTCAAGTCGCGAGCTCACTTATCTTGGGGCTCAGCCACTTCTCTTCACCTCCAGACCAAAATATGCTTACCTCTTATTGTTCAATCGGTGTTCGTGTTCTTTTAACCTAATATTGAGGCAGCCGCTCGCTAGCTTGTCCCATGCAGCACCCCATAGAGAATATTAGTGTTTTAACAAACAAGTTGAAACTGGAGTGCTGGGTATGCTAAATCACAGTTCGATAGCTGTGTACTTCAACTTGATTGCTTAAAGCTTGCATGGCATAACGTTAAAAAGAAAGCCTTAAAAAGAAAAAAAAAGCCAGGATAACGTAGCGTTGGCAAAGGTTCAGCTAATTATTCTTAGCTTTCCAGATTGTCTAGGATTAGCTTGATTATCATGCTTACTGCTGCTCTAATGACACAGGCACGGTATACGTATTAAACGACGCATGTATACTTATTTTGCCAGGCAACTACTTCGAGATCCGATGAGTTAAGCTTTTCCGCTCTTGTGCGCCGTTGAGCAGCCTTTGCGCTCTCTTTCTGCATGGCTACACCACACTGGCAAACGCCAGTCACAGGCGCTATCAAGCGGCTGCAGCGTAGTGTCAGACAGCGACTGCACAGCGAAGGCGAATAGCTGCGCTCGCGTTGGTGCCAATACGCCTGCCAAGGCTACGACGTCACTCCTCTGGAAAGCGCAGACCGGCGGCGACGGTGGAGTGCGCGGGAGTTGCCGGCTCCGGTGCGTGACATCACTAATTCTCGAGCATGCGCAGCACGGCTCTTGAGGTTGCACGCGAAACTGGCTCGGCTAGGCCAGTGTAGCTAACGCTACAAAAGCAAATCACCTCGGGCTACTGAATATGCCCGCCTCCGTATTGACCACTGCCTTCCTGAAAAGCGTGAAACAGTGCAGTGAGCGCAACGACATGTTTCAGCCCAGAGAGAAAGCGGGAGGGGGGCGAATAAAGGGAGGGCTAAGCTGGCTGTGTAAAACTTTCAAATGAGAAAATCCCTCCAGGAGTGCAGAAATAGACAACAGGCAATGTAAAATGTGCCACATATCTTATAGTGACACACAGCACGGACACGATAATATGAAGAAAAGGCTTTGACATCAGGAAGAATGCATTTTTGCATTACATTGAGTTGGTTTATTGTTTAGGAATCATTAGTCATTTAGGGATCAATTTGGCTTTTATGTCACGTAAAATAAGTGCACCAAGATAATCCTCCTTTACGTCTCAGCAGAATAACAGTAGCAGTGGATGGCGCGATTCATCTGAAGAAATGGTCCTCCTTCGAACTCTGCCTAATTCGTCGAAGACCTTGACCGTTTAAGTGTCACGACAGGTATGAAATACAAAGAGGCGTCTATGTTGGTCGGCAATACGCGTACAAGTTGACAACGGCGTCTCAGAATGCTGCACACCAAAATAATGTATGACCAGTAAATAGAGGAATAAGTTCAGTATGCAGCTATACCAAAGGAATGACATCACTGAATGGTATTTTGAGGCATAAATGTGCATTTTGTTAATGAGCACGGTACGCATCTGTAATTATTTGTGGTGTATAAGAAAGTGATAAATGCTTGTATTTAATTAAGGATGAAGAGGTGACAGGCGATACGTTGATTTGTGTTACTTCGCAAAGAAGTTCAGTCCTTAAAATGTGTTTTATTTTTGCTATTTGTGTATTCACGTAAGCCTTCCTGTGCCCTCATTTTTCATCTTACATAGAATGCCGAGCGTGTGCATTAGAAACGACGCACAAAGCTTCGCTATCGTAGTGGGTGGAGAACCATAGTTTTAGAACGGCTCCTTGGAATCTGTCAATAAGATGCGCAAGTGTCTCACAAGTTTGGATTGGGGCCGTGTGGCATGAATTTTAAATGTGATTTGTGATTGCTGAAACGTAACCTAAAAGGAGTTTTCATTTTTCTTATGCCTTGTGCACGGCAAATGGTTCATTCAGGATTAACAGCGTCCGAAGTGTCGGAGTTGCAGTTTCCTATATTTTCAATAATAAGGAAGACCCAAAGAAGTCGGCTGTTTTGGTAGCGCTCTTCACTAGGCACATCTTGCGGCAAGGCTTCCGGCAGGGTCCGTACCCTTGAAAACTAGTGAACTAAGTCTTTGAGGACGTGACGAAATATCTCGTATTGCTACTCGCCTATTATCTGCACGCGGGGATTTAGGAATAATTTGCCTCATTTTCACGCGATAGCGTTAGAGAGCTCGTGTCGCTGAATTTCCGGTCTCGGTGACGGCGTCGCTACCGACGCTTGTGAGCAAAAAATCATCCGTGACCGAAAAATCGAGAAAGCCCTACTGCAAAACTCAGCGCCACTGGGTACCAGCGTCCAGTGCCATGCCTGATTATGGGCCCAGAGTCGCGCTGGATACTGGGCCGCTGGAGCGGCGTTTTACTGGGAGGCGCTGGGTACTCAAGCGCAAAACGGCTCTGCAGCGTTAAAACGGCGGTGCCTACGTTCCCTGCATAGATATATTAGTAAAGAAAGTCATATAGAAAGCATTAGTACAATAAAAAAAAAGCCGTATGAAAAAAAAGCTCCACCACGAGGATTCGAACTCGCCACGCAGTGTGGCCGGCTGCTTTCGGTGAGCCGGCGTTTGTTGCTGAAAGCGCGTCGCATCGATGGTCATCGCTCCTTGTGCGGACACCGTACACAAGAAAAAATGGTTAATTTAGGTAAGCGGATGTCCAGACTATACTTTACAGTAAATCTTACACGTTGGAATTGCGTGTACTTAAACCAAGAAGCGCCGGTGGCATGTAGATGGACTCGGCCGGTACGCTAGGCCTAACACTTGCTGGGAGCCGCACTGGGTAGGAGCGATCTCGGCGCAGATGAGTTGCGATGGTTGAAGTTTCTGCATTTTAGTCTCGAAACCTTTTTAACTGTTACCTAACGTATAGCTGAAGTAAGTGGAAGTGCGAGAATTGCCCGAGATGCGTTTCCGGTGTGGCGATATCGAACGACGGCTGTTTTTCTGGCCTCCGTTGGGAGAGGTCGCGAAGCCAGAGCTCATTTACTTCTTGCCAACTGCACAGCGATGTAACGATTTGCTCTGTATGTTCAGAACAACGCCTCCAGACTTATAAACATTACAATATGAATTCATTACTGCAACACATCACGAATGCAAAACTGATATATATGAGCGGCGCAGGCAGCGGTGCAGAAGCAGGCTAGGCAGCCCAAGCTCGTGTCTTGCGCAGTGCTCGCGATGTCGCTGCAGCGCTGGACATTCCTCTTCTCTACATGTCGTCCCCCTTCGGAAAAGGAGCCATCCTGGTGACTCACAGTGAACGTAGTACTAGAGGACCGTAATTGGGCTTGTATTTTATCCTTTCTGGGTAATAAACCCACCAGTTGTTAGTTCAGCGCATGTCCTGTGTCGTTCTTCTCATGTTGCGACCTTTTTGAACTGCGTTTATCACAGTGATCAAAGAACCTGCCCAGTTTAGCACAATAAAGCTTCTTACTTCACTATTTCATTTATGAATGGCCATTTTTGCCTGGCTTGCCTGGCTTTTTGGCTGAAAGTAGCGCAAGTTAATATAACGAGTCCGCCTTCTTTATCAGCCTGCCCCACAAAACCTTCCAAAAGTGTGCGAAATGACAAGCCCAAAAAATAGACAAAACGGAACGTGTGCAATGAATCACCAAATGAAATATGCGTAGTGCGATTAAGAACATTTGTACGACGCCTCTTACATGTAAATATATTTATTTATTTATCTATCTATCTATCTATCTATCTATCTATCTATCTATCTATCTATCTATCTATCTATCTATCTATCTATCTATCTATCTATCTATCTATCTATCTATCGATTTATTTATTTATTTATTTATTTATTTATTTATTTATTACAGCCCGCCTACTTTTGAGGATTTGGGCAGGAGTGGGAACAGAAATAGCGCACAACACAAGGTCGAATTAAAGAGCAGCGTTCGACATAAAAAAAGGGAAACAAACGTGAAAAAACATTTTGCGAAGCAATGATATTGGTAATATACACAATGAAGGGAACAAATTCTGCGGTAGTGAGTACTCCCATTCATGCAGAAAGCCAGAAAAAAATATCACCATTTATTCGAACACATCAGTATGATAACTACTAGCATAGTGTTTTCTACAATATTTACTAGATGGAACTGTGACATTGCTATCGCTCACTCACTATAGGAATGCTGCGTAGTACATGGATTTCTCGAGACTTTGCGGCTTTGACGCAAGTGTCACTTTATTTATTGTGGCATATTGGCTTTTGTTTCGGTTAAAAGAACGGCCTGTAGTGAACTTCGCGACCTGATTTGAATCGGGGAACCTAAAAAGGTCAAGGTGGTGAAATGCGACAGCTAAACCTCGTAAACTTCGTCTTGCCACAAAGCGGCTGTAGGCCACACGGAGCCAGACGGAGAACGAGGCATAGGCAAATCCATGCGCAGTTGAACCCCTCCATAACAAAGGCCCTCAAGAACGAAATTCTCACGACAACGAATAAATCTGGCGTCCTCGGCGAACGTCCATTATGTTCAATACATTTCCGCTTCACGACAGCGAAGAGATTCTGAAAAGCACTCCCGCAATAACGAAAGTTCCAGGTAGTAATCCGCAACATTTTTTTTTCAACCCATGAGCTAGTTGGGAACCCAGAAGTTTGAAAATTGCAGCACCGGTGATTCAATAAAGTACGGCGCATAAGCTTCCGTCAAATAGCACCGATACGGCGATTGCTGTTTATATTCGGTCGGATGATCATGAAAACAATGATACTGATGGGGATGATGATGATAGCCACAAGTTCGACAAGACGCTGTTGAGCTGCACGACTTCGTGTGTGGTGACGCCGACCAGATAGTGCACGAACAGCTCAGCGACGACGCCATCATCGAAAGTGTGCGCAAAGAATATGAGAGTGACGACGACAGTGCGGAAAGCAACAAAACGCAAGAAAGGCAAGTAAGTTCGCGTGAAGTTCTTGATGCTTTTGACATCATTCGCACTTTCCCCGGCGCCCAGATGACGACGAGGCTATGCAAAGCTTATTAAACTGTGAGGCTCGAGCCGTGAAGCTCCTTCAAAGCAACGTGAAACAGATCAAGATAAGCGAACGCTTTAAATAAATTTGGCTGTGCGAAGTAACTGGGGTGCGTATTTTTTATACTTTGGTGACAGCGAATATCTCACGATAACAAACTAAACTCAATTCCCCGGCAATTTCGTCATTTAGGAGTTTGACTGTACCACTCATCGTTGCCATGTCTGTTGAAGGGTCCTGTATTGCAGCTCCTATAGACAAGCGCCAGATGTCCCTATATGTACTACTGTGAGACTCTGTGAACGCTAGCATGCAATTGAGTACATGTCGTTACGTGCTTGAAGCCTGGTGGCCCCTACGCAACTGCATTTCTGATCGGTGTATCGCCGTATATACGTGCGAAAAACAGGTCGCTGCATATAAACAACCGGCTTCGCGACCACGCGCAAGGTTAAAATCATAACGGCGGGGTGGCTTGCGCATCTTTGAAATTGTGATTATCGTGGGTCGTCACCTAGGCTTGAAAATTGCATAGGTATTGTAACAAGCAATAATGAATTTACAATCCTCATTATTGAGGCCCACTAGATCACAGTTCTAAAAAGAGAATTGCGCTTTCGTGGCGTTGATATCATTATCTGTGAAGGGAATATCATATCTGAGTGGCCTAACACGTGTTTATCGTTTGGCTTCGATTATTCCAATTCGCTGCGAAACCAAAAAAAAATATAATTCGCACATCACTGCTAAAACACTTAACTTCGGAGCATGGAGACCCGAGATAAAGCCTTCGGTACCAGTAAGACCATTTTCGCCCATAATAATGCATTACTTTGATCCGCCCCTACATAGATAGCAACAGTGCTTCCACTGAATTGTTTGAACCCTTTCGCCCCTGCGCCAATAGAACGTGAGTCACCGATTTAATTATGCGCATATATATCAATTGTGTCGTATCTGCATGCGTTGTTTGTCATATCTGCATGCCACAGAAGGCAGTGCCTCCGATCTGATACCAGTACTTGTCACGTGCTCACAGACGCGCCTATAACGCGGCGCACATCACGGATGCGACAATTGAGAGTGGTGGCGGCGGTACAGGAAGTTCCTGATTATTTCCTCTTTGTGTTACACGTAACAATTTTTTTCTTCACTTCTAGGGTTCTTCTGATTGCTGTCTTGCTGACACAACTGACACCACACTTTGGGTGTCGCATGAGCAGCGCTCTGTTGTCTATTCCCTATATCAACAGAATACGTCAGACTTCTGCATTTTAAGAAAGAGCTGAAAGCATAATATAAAACATTTAAAAAAGCAGCGGAAAGAAACATGTACATGGAGGAATGCATGACATGCAGAAAAGTACAGAAAATAAAGAAAATTATGGCATTAGTTAGTGAAAGCTTTGATGAATCTAATCATCTGGTTTCAACCGTCCTTGCTGAAAGCAAATCTTTAGTAAAGAAAACGAATCACATCTCCTGGGAGTAGCCTTGCTCTACAAGGATCTTGGTGTAGGCCAAGCAAACCTGGTGAAAGCTGAGCAATATGCGAGAAACAAAAATTTGAAAACCAATGGCGCGTTGAAGAGTCCCAATGAAATTATTCCAGATATCCTGAAAAAGATAGGTGATGTTGTTGGCGAAGCTATTACAAGTGTTTATATAGAAACATGCCACATTGTCAACACCAGGTTCACAATAAAAACTAAACTTATTGTAGAATATAAAAGATGGGAGAAGCGTGAGCAGTGCTAAAAAAGCACGAAAGAAACGATTGACTGACAACCATCTAGGCCTGATTTCATCGCGCTGACCTCTCGAAAACCCATCAATTTACATTAGGAACCACCTCTGCCCATATGTGACGAATCGTTTGGGAAATATGACGGCGCGCAGACACGAATCTAATAATAATGTCTGGGGTTTAACGTCCCAAAACCACCATATGATTATGAGAGACGCCGTAGTGGAGGGCTCCGGAAATTTCGACCACCTGGGGTTCTTTAACGTCCACCTAAATCTAAGTACACGGGCCTCAAACATTTTCGCCTCCATCGAAAATGCAGCCGCCGCGGCCGGTATTCGATCTCGCGACCTTCGGGTCAGCAGCCGAGCGCCATAACCACTAGACCACCGTGGCGGGGCGCAGACACGAGTCTGGGGAGGAATGCGCGTGGTCCGAAAACGGGTGCATTTACGCACGCCGAACCAACATGTCGCTTTTCTTGCCAATTCAACGCGAAAGCCGTCTTGATAAGATACGCACGTAACATGTCGTGATGTTTCGAGCGTCGATGTTGCTTTCAAACCATAAGCTCAAGCGATCGAAGGCCTACGCCAACGACGACATCGCGGTAGATTTATGACATGCACACACTTGGTTTCAGCGCGAGTTTCTGTTTCTGGGGTTCGGACATCCCTGTCGTATCAGTGACTGTCTGTGGTTTGACTCGGACCTCTCTTCGGTGAGGATCAACGTAGAAACACCCTAGGATCACCTAGCTGCAGCCGAGCAACAACCTATAAGCAACGTATAAATAAAGTTTATCACCTTGGCACGGCCAAAAAACAAGCTAGAAGCAACAGGATTAGTCTTAAAAATCATCCAGTTTCACAATTTCAAGGCTAGCGCGGCTTAGTGCTTAGTGTAAGCATCGCCCATTTTTTTTCTTTTAGTGAGGAATATTTAGTTCTTTATTAAAGCGATCATAGTGCAGTTTAGTACGCTTCGAGTTTTTATCGCCGTGTACTACAGAAGCGGCTACATCGTGCCATAACATACGGTGCCGAAAACGCGGGATCTGCTCTAATCGGCGCCACGGACGACAGCACCGACAAGAATGATTTCTTCATGAAATAATCGTCGGTGCTTGGTAAGCCTCGTCGATCGCCGCACCCAGCAACGTCAACAAGTCGACGCAAATCCAAGGTTTCCTGTGAGTATGATGCAGGAATGGAACGTTTGAAACAGAAGAGATCATCGGCACGCGCACAGAATTATAAAATACTGAACGAGGCGACGTCGATTTTGGAAACCGACAGGGCAGATGGAGCGACACTAATCGCATTGAAGAAACCGCTTACATCCAGCCATGACAAGCTAAATAAGATATCTGAAAAAATGGAAGATGACATTCCAACGAAAGAGCTCGCGTCTGAATACGCCACAACAGCAGATTACGATGATTAAGCAGTAGCTAAACTTGCATGTCTACAGTGCCGAATCTAGGACATCAATAACGCCGAAATAGCCGTAGCTAGACGCTGGAAATTCGGCAAGTACAGTCGATGCTGTCGCGTATGTCGACCATGCAAATATCGGAGCACGCCTACCTTGGCAAGAGGTCAAGCCATTTACCAGAAACATACGATGGTGGACGGCTTTTAGGGAGCATCGTTGAAACGGGCATTGCAGAAAACAGGGACAAAAGAAAAAGTATGACGCACCACAGAGTGCCTTGTGACAGCTAACTTTAGTAGAAAGAACATTCACTATTTAAACCTTCACCGAGTATCACGTGCTCTTACATCATCAATAGCTGAAAAGAGACGGAAAAACTTGTGCTTCTGTAAAGATGAGAAACGCTTACAAAAACGATGATCATATATACGCTTTTTCACTATTGGATGAAACGATTTAGGAATGAAATTTCATCGTGATGATGATGTGGATTTTACTGGCGCAAGGGCCCAAATCTGGCCAAAGAGCGCTAAGCCAATGGTAGGGCATGAAGTTTCAATGAAACAATGGGACTAATGGTAACTTGAAACGGCTGTATAGTGGCCTAGAACAAGTCGCTGTGAGGGCATAAAATGCATGTACGATAAAAATATGTTGTCGGATGACGTATACGATACAGTATGAAGAATGGACATAGAGGCGTGTGCTTGGGTTATGTGATCTAGAAACATCAGTCTCCCAGGGGAGGCCGTGTTACGAGCGTCTTGGGCCAATGATCTGCAATGCAAAAGTCTCTCTTAAAAAGATAACAACAGATGCGATGCTGAAAAGTGGTTGAGTGCCGAGAAATATTGCTGGGTCTAATGGGATATGCTGGGCGTAAACTATGGGAGAGTGCCCTTTTCTCTCATGTTCAGCTTCGGGACACTCCACAAGCATATGGAGAACGGATAGTCCGTCCGTACATCTGTTGCAAACAGGTGGTTCACTACCAGTCAACAAAAATTTATGTGTACTGAACGTGTGTCCTATCCTTAGTCTGCAGGAGAACACGTCCGTTCGCAGTGATTTTTGCAGTAGTGGTGGAGGGCCTAACAGCGGTTTTACTAGATGTAGATTGTTACGTATTTCAGCATCCCACAGGCGTTGCCATTGTTTGTTATATTTCAAAGCACGGCAGCAGGTCCCTGTTGTCGTAGTTCGAGCGGTTTTGTCAGCAAGAACGTTGCCCTCAATGTCGCTATGACCTGGCACCCAAGATATAATGACATCCTGGTTTGATGTGTGCGCTGCACACAATAGTGTATACAGATTATTTAAAACCGAATTTTTATGTTTGCAGAAAGTTGTTAGAGCCTTCACAACGCTTAATGAGTCAGTAAATATCACAGCTTTACGTAGTTTTGTTCTTTTGGTCTGTTGCGCAGCAGCCGTGACTGCATCCGCCTCTGCTGTAAAGATACTTGTTTCCGGATGCAGAACGTCGCTTTCGGTAAACGCGGGACACATAGCTGCGTAGGAGACACCGGTATGTGACTTGGACGCATCTGTATAGAATTCCGGACAACAGTATTTGGCCCCGATTTCTTGAAAGTGCATTTTAATATGCACATCGGGGGCGTGCTTGATGACTTCAATGAGTGATATGTCGACTTTAACGATCTGCCACTGCCAGGGCGGCGGAACGTTTACTGGGGCCATGAGGTTGTATGCAAGAAGCGGAATGTCGATTTTTTCGCTTAGTTTCCTCCCCCGCATTGGGAAGGGCTCGCTCACTCTCGGTCGATTACGAAAAAGCGTGGTACTTCTGGTATCGTTGATGACGGCATGGGTAGGGTGTTCCGAGTTAGCGTTAACCTTCAATAAGTATGTGAAGCTGCAATATGCCCTCTGTAGGTGGAGTGCCCACTTATTCGATTCCACGTAGAGACTTTCTATAGGGCTTGTACGAAAGGCTCCGGTGGCGAGTCGAATACCAAGGTGATGAACAGGGTCCAGCATCTTTAAAACATCTGGTGCGGCAGACTGATAAATTATCGCACCATAGTCCAAGCGCGATCGTATGAGGCCCCCCTATAGAAGTTTAGTAGGCATGTTCTGTCACTGCCCTACGAGAGGTGTGAGAGGACTTTAAGAATGTTCATTGTCATTAAGCATTTTTCCTTAAGATGTTTTACGTGCCGTGTAAATGTCAACATAGAATCGAGCATTATGCCCAAAAACTTTTGCTCTGTGTTCGTCCTAAGTTGCTGCCTATTCAGTTTTATATTAGGATCTGTGGAAAACCCTCTCTTTCGCGTAAACAGTACGCATGAGCTTTTCTGGAGATTCAGTTTAAAGCCATTTTCATCTGCGCATTTGGACACTTTGTTCAGCGAAATCTGGATTTGGCGCTCGCAGATTGTAAGGTTGCAAGACTTGAAGCCTATGTGGACATCATCAACGTAGATTCAGTAGAAGATGGCTGGTGGTAATGTTGTACGCAGGGAGTTCATCTTTATGATGAAGAGTGTGCAACTGATGACTCCTCCCTGCGGCACGCCCGTTTCCTGGGTGTATAAGGGCGACAGTGTGTTCCCGATTTTCGCACAGAAAGTGCGGTTGGAGAAGTAGCTTTCGATAACACCATGGATTCCTATTGCTGACAGGTCTCTAAGGATCCCAAAGGGCCACGTCGTATTGTAAACTTTTAATATATCTAATAATACTGACAGGAAGTGTTGCTTATGTAAAAATGCATCACGTATGTTGGCCTCGATTTGAACCAAGTGGTCGGTTGTTGACCGCCCTTCTCTAAATCCACACTGGAGGGAGGCAAGCATATCATTCGCCTCAAGAAAGTGTAAGAGACGGTGATTTACCATTTTCTCAAGTGTTTTGCAAAGGCAGCTTGTGAGAGCTATAGGGCGGTAACTTGATGCAAACGATGGGTCCTTGCTCTGTTTCAAGATGGGAATGACGATAGCTTTTTTTCTATGAGTGCGGAAGATATCCAGCAGCCCAAATGGCATTGAAAATTGCAAGTAGTGTAGGTTCACTCTCTGGGTTCAAGCGTTTTATCATTGCATACACAACTCTGTCAGGTCCGGGTGAAAACTTCTGACGTTTGCTTAAGGCAGCTCGGAGCTCAGAGATGGTGAATGAACAGTTGTATGGCTCGCTTCCTTTGGTTTTCTGAGTGAGTTTCTTAGGTTCTGCTATTTGTTTGTATTTTAAGAATGAGTAAGAATCGTGTACAGAACTCGAAACATACTCAAAGTGTTCTCCAAGGGCATTCGCTTGTTCTTCCAACGAGTTGCCACAATGATTCACGAGGGGCAGTGGGTGGACTTGTCCATTTAGCCTTCCGAGTCCATTCCATACTTTACTTTCTTGAGTGAACGAATTTATGCCCGAGAGGAGCCTCTCCCAGGATTATCTCCTAGCCTGTCGTCGCGTACGCCGTCCCTGTGCTTTAACGTTTTTAAACTGAGATTTTCTGTGGTTGGGTACCGGCGAAAGATGCCCCAGGCCTTGTTTTTTTTCTTTCGCGCCAGCTTGCATTCTTGGCTCCACCAGGGAACTCTTCTTTTAAGTGGCGTACGTTTTCTTTGTGGGATGCATTTTTCTGCGACAGCTACGATGAAAACGGTAAAATACGCTACGGCATCGTCTATAGCAAGTTCAGTGGTAAAATTTCGGGATAAAAAGGTGGATTGTTTAAATAGCTCCCAATCAGCCGAGGCCAGTTTCCATCGCGGTGCAGGCTCATTACATTCTTCTTGCTTTCTGAGATTCAAGACATACATACACAAGAGGATATTGATGGTCATCTGCGATCCTTTTGGACTTTCGATGTTATGTCCCCAGAGAAAGAACAGCTCACTTCTTTGAGCACTTTGTGTAGGTACCTTGAGAATATCATAAAGCAGGAGCGACGCCATGAAGTGGCAGTGCCGTGGAAAGAATTAGAGATAGAACATATTGAATACAACTACTTCGTAGCATGGAGCCGCCTTCAGAGCTTTGTTTGGCGATTATTTACTGAAGATGGCCTGCTGGAACGGTACGACCACGCCATCCGCAGTATAATGATACGGGGCACGCAGTAGTATTCTCCAAATTGAGTCCCACGGAGAAGCCGACGTACGAGATGCCACACCAGGAAGTTATCCGCGAGGGCTCGCCACTACAAAGCTGAGGGTGGTATTTGATAACTCATCGCATGCAAGAGAGGAGAAACCGCTGAATTATTGCCTATAAACCGGCCTGAACTTAAATCCTCAACTGCTACAATTCTATATATGATTCCCCTTGTAGAAAGTACCAAAGAGTGCAGACGTAAAGAAGCCATTTCTGCAGGTTTTTGTTGGAGTACAAGATAGGGATGTTTTCAGGTTCTCATGGTTTGCCAAAAAGCCGAGTTTACCAGCCAGGGAGGACAACATACAAGTGTGTCAAATGGCAAAAGGACCCCTTCGATCAGTTTCAAGTTTTTTCACGCTTACAGCTACAATTCAAGATCACCTCAAAACAGGTGTAGCAAACGAAGACACTGTAAACCGTATTACACCCATAGGTGTTTTTGATGTCTATAACTCACACCCATGTACCCCACGGAAAGGACGTAACAAGCAGGATTACACCCTTTTATGGGCATACTTCACAGCCTTACACCCTTGATGCATCAATTTTGAAGGGTGTAATATGAAAACTACTCCCTTATGGCAAAAGTGGAATGAGGTGTTTAAGGAAACATACACCTAACACCCTACCAAAATATATTATAATAATAATTGATTGGGTCTTAACGTTCCAAAACAATTATATGATTACGAGAGACGGCGTGGTAAAAAGGTCCGGAAATTTTGACCACCTGCCGTTCTTTAACGTGAAATCTAAGTACTAGGGCCTCAAGCAGTTTCGCCGCCAGCGAAAATGCGGCCGCTGCGGCCGGGATTCGATCACATGACATGCGGGTCAGCAGTCGAGCACCGGAACTACTAGACAACTGTGGCGGGTCCCTCTAGAAATATAAATAATTCGGTACCCCGCCCCTTTTTCATCCATTCCTTCTGCAGCACTCTAAAGCAAATACCAAACCTAGTTCTTCCAGGAGAGAACTATAACTCACCGCCCTATTTGGGAAAAGACCAGATGAAACAGTACTTATTTCGTGAATGCATGCTATATGGTAAAATGCTGTAGCAGTGGGTGTGTGCGCACAACGATCAGAATCGAGAGGAAAAAACGGAATGCCGGTGCACGCCGCTGTTAATTTTTGCTAAGGTTTAACAGCTTAAAACATTCGCGAGGGTAACACGCCGAAACTTCACAGTATTGTATACCAGTAACATTTGAAGAAACACCCCCACATCCTACCAGTTATTAGGATGTTATATTTGAACATGTGTTCTTCATGCGTCCTTATTTTAAATAAGGGTGTGCAAAGGGCGCTAGTGTCATCTTTAAACCCTCTGAAAAAATTGGCAAAAATACGGGTGTACGAACGCTGTTTCTGTGACAGAAACACCCTTATGGGTGTGAAAAGGTTTACAGTGGAGGATGCAGTGGCCTAATTACTTGCAAATCATACTAGGCAGACGATTTTCTGTTTGGGGGCGAATTATTTAGGTGTACATGTAGAGCTATGCGCCACCACACAGCATATAATGAATGACGCTGGAATGCCACTTAGACAATGGACAACGAGTTGTCAGGAGCTGCCAGACATGTTCGACTCAAATGAGCCACCTCCACCTAACAGCAGCCGACAAACGCCTACCAATACAGAAGTGCTCGGAATGGCAGTGCCATGAGGACCGACAGCCTCCCCTATAGCTCTCAAAATATTTTGTCATTTCTGGATAAGGTTCAAAATGCAAAGCGCTTTCTTCTGTAAACAGTGTATAGAGTTTACGACCCACTGGTACGAGTGACTGCTTTCATGGTGCGAGAGACGATGCTGTTTCAGCAACTGTGGGTCCTTAAAGTCTACTTGGATGAAGAGCTGCCAGATGATATAGTATGGCAGCGGGAGAGCTCGAGAAGTGATTTGGTTCATCTCGCCAAAGTCAATGTTCCGCGAAGTTTGACGTCAGAGGCAGCTTAAATTCGTGACATTCAAATACACGTAATTGTGGGCTCAAGCACAAAAGCTTAGGAGCATGGACATATATTCGCGCTGAACTAGTTAACGGCAGAATCAAAAGAGGTCTAATTGCCGCGAACTCAAGAATCTCCCCACCAAAGCCTCTCTCTTTACCTCACGTCGAGCTAATTGTAGCGCCAATAGGCAACAGATTGCTAAAATATATAAAATGAGCATATGAGCACACCTTCTTTGACTGACCATTTTATTTTGTGGACAGACTATGCCCATGCTCTGGATTGTATTCAAGCATCTTCACTGAGCAAGAATTCTTCGTTAAAGCGGCATCCCTGAAACTACCTCGTAACTCGTAACCACCTTCAGAACAATGGTCGGCGACTATCTACTAAAGAGGGCCTGCAGGAACGGTACGACCATGCCATCCGGCATTATACTGATTCATCTCTGGATAAGGCTTAAGGCAGTGACACCGATACGGGAGTGCAGCTGCCAGCATTGCCCAAGTGATGAAAATCCTGTGGACTTCCTAACAAAAGGCGAATTGCTGGAAGCACTGACAGAAAATAACGTTCGGTGGCGAGGACCGAACTGGTTGCGACCAAGTCGTTCCGAATGGTCACAGAGGAAACAGCCGCGGAAGAGGATCATGAAGTGAACACCTCGGCACATTTAGATCTTCACGCGGGTGACAAAATGCATTAGCGGAGAGCGCCAATCTTCAGCATAGGAAGGCACAGTTCTCTCATAAAACTACTGAGAGTCACGGCGTGGTCACTTTACACACAAAGCTAATAGAATTTGTACGAAGCATGGATGTCCGAAGACAGGGAAAGCATTGGAAGCTGAGCGTTATTGGATACACCAAGTTCAAAAGAAAGCTTTCGGGAAGAAATTTTTGCGCTTCTTAAGAGGCAGATTCTACCCAAAAGTTCAAAAGTGCTGACTTGCGACCATTTGCACACACAAACTGCTTCGAATTCATAAAGAGTGCAAAACCTGAATGAAAATCGTGGTAAAAAGCACCCTTTGGTGCTGCCTGACAGTCATCATTTCCCGTTTCTTGAAATACGAGGTTCACATGTTCTCACAATGCATGGATGCTTAACAGCCACGTTAAACAGCATGCGAGAATGCTTCTGCGTTATACGAGCTCGGTGAGCAGCGAAGACGGTGATAAATCGTTGTGCTTTATGTGCTCGCTATGGATCGAAGAGAAGCTCGTGGCCACAAGCTCCACTTCCAACTCGTAGGTTTGAACAATCCTAGCCATTCGACACTACATGAATGGATTCTGCGCGACCACCCCGCAAAAAGAGCCGGCGAATGTGATCAAATGTGTACACAGTATTTTTTACTTGAGCATAAACGCGGGCGAAAAAGTTGGAATTTGTGACATGATTTCAAACGGCTCCCTACTGGCACTCTGCAGATTTATTCACAGTCCCGCAGTTTAGGGTAGCCGACCGGACGTTTTCTGGTTAAGCTCCCTGCCTTCACCTTTTCTGTTTCCTTCCTTCCTTTTTATTGCTGGGGGAGGCTTGCTTAGCGTCGTTTACTCAGGCAACGCTCGATCGTTTAAAAATCCGTTTTATGAAATAATGAGAACTAACAGACAATAACACCAAAGAAAGTATAGGGGGTGTTATCTGTAGTATTTAAAGTATAAATGTGAAGAAAGTAAAGTGGACAAGAAAATAACTTGCCGCCGACAGGGACCGAACCTGCGACCTTCGAATAACGCGTCCGATGCTCTACCACTGAGCTGCGGCGGCATTCAGCCTCCCGTCCACTTTATGGGGTATACGTGTGCATTTAAACATAGGGGTGTTAGTCAGCGCCAATCGTAGCCACTTTACTTTCTTCACATTTATATTTTGCATACTACAGATAACAGCCCCTATAATTTCATTGGCGTTATCGTCTGTCAGTTCTCATTAATATTTTGTCTAACAAAGGAAAACGAGCCCTTAAGGGTCATTTCCTTTCCTTCTAATGAATTAAAGAAGATAATGGACTGGATCTGAGACCGACTTCTGGTCGTAACTCACGACCCAGCGAACTGAATGGAAATTTATCGTGGACGCTGCTCCGTGGTAGGTCGGTTCATGGGAAAGACTTGCCAGGTCAACATTGACGTTAAAGTCAATGATTTCGAAATCTGAAAGCTGAAACAAGAGCTGAATGCCTAGGATAAGTATAGCCGATGAATAAATTAAAAAAATGTGCGCCCCACCATGCAGGAGAGAATTTGCTGGACAAAGTTATTAGGCTTACTGGTGACCTTGACGTTACGCACCTTTCCGACCAGGATGTGGAAGCCGTTCATCGACTTCCATCCAAAACCAAAACTGACAATGCAAGGAAAACGAACGGTTCCGCCCATTCTGTATCGACTAATTTAGCGAAAAACTAAGGACAGCTTCCTAGCAAAAAAATTTCATCTGAACAAAGCTAAGTGAAAAATATTTCTGAATGAGAACCTAACAGCCCAAAACAAACATCTTTTCTAGAAGATGAAAACAAAGCAGTTGAAAGAGAATATCAGTTCGTGTGGCCTAAGAGCGGTAAACTATTTGTTCGCCGCAGCCCACGCGATCGCGGAATGCTGATCATCACGATGGATGACCTGGAAATATTAAAAGAAATCTCTCATGCAGCTGCTTGTCATTGCACGTGACGTCTAAAAATTGGAAGGTTCAATAGATATTATAATAAGGACGCTTTTCAGGCTTCCACCACACCATGCTTTAAAAACATATTGTCTATTCTGCATTTAAATGCGCAAGGGTTAAAAAGTAAGGAAGAACAGGTTTGCATGCTCCTTGATGATTTACAATACATCAATGTTTTAGCCTTCTCTGAGACATGGTTCGCAGATGGACATGAACTACATTTCCCAAGTTACAGATGTGCAAACGAATCCAGAAAAGAAAAACGAGGGGTTGGGGTAGCTTTTTATGTCAAAACAATTTGCAGTTTGAAACTGTGACAGCGTTTTCAGTCGTGAACTCACACTACGAGTCCCACATGATGAAGTGCCCCGGCACCGTAATTGTGTTAATTTATAGGCCGCCTTGTTTTGCGACAGATGCATTTCTAACTTTTTCGAACGCATGCTGGACTTTTGTTCTGAACGTGGTTTGGCTATTGTTACTACGAGTGACTTCAACATCAATATGCTGTCATTAGAACGCAACAAACAAGTCCTCCTTGATCAGTTTCTCTCTTACGGCTTAGAAAATGTGTATAATGTACCAACAGAACAGATGTCTCCGAAATTCTCATTGCCTCATGCTTTATCAAGCATGCGAGTGTGATGGAAGCTGGTGTTGCTGATGTCAGTGATCACATGCCCATTTTTCTTTTCCTCAACCCTCAGTCGAAAAGATATAAATTCCACGGCAATTAAGCTTTTAAATTTAGAAGGATTGACAAAAGTAATACCGCTGCTTTTGAAACGTCTGTTAGTGAAACTGCGCGGTCTGATCTTTATCAGTTAACGGATCCTGCCACTGCGTACAATTTGTTTTTCAACCATGTTAAAAAACTTTACAATGAAGTAGCTCCTGCAACAACAAACAAAACAAGACATGTAAAAACCTTTACTACTACGGCACTTCTAAAGTGAATGAATGAACGAGACAGACTTTTTTGTTACTTCATTAAAACTAGGTAGCCTTATCTCCTGACTGAATATTGGAAGAGCAGTGGCAAGCTCGGCCATGATCGGCCTCGGCCATGATATCAAAGCGAGAAATTATTATTACGAAAATAACTTTGAAAACATTCTCAATTTACCCGAAACGTGCGTGGAAACCAATAAAAGGCCTATCACAGCGAAAAAAGCAAGTCATTGCAAATTGTAGATTAAGATATAACACATTTTGGGATATCTTTGTTTAATAAGTTTAATAAACACTTTTTTAAAATGTGGACTATCAGTAAGCGATAACTCGGACACTTATAGTTACAGGCCATTCATTATGCGTAATTTTTCAAGTCGCTTTTCATGAAACCAACAACAGAACGTGAAATTAAAACCCCAATACTATAATTAAAGAATGCGGCCGTATGTGACGAGGACGAGATTAAAGCCTGAGCCAACAAGAGCATTTGTCGACCATCTCAGCAATCCTTCATCACGCATACGTAACCTCACTTTGTCTTCAGGTGTGTTCCCTGATAAATTCAAAGTCGCCGCAGTAACAGTTATATTTAAAGGAGGTGATATAAATGATATGAACAACTACAGAACAATCTCAGTATTATCACTTTTTCAAAAGTTTTTGAATAAACGATTTAAGTAAGATTTGTGAAATTCTACGCTAAAAATGATATACTTACAGATAACCAATACGGCTTTGAGAAAAGAAAGTCAAGTGATATGGTTCTTATAGCAATCAAAGAAAAAATCATTCAGAATTTAAGACAAAATGTATACTGCAGGGATATTTCTTGATTTTAAAAAGGTAGTTGGCTTTAGTAACATGACATGTTATAAAATAGTTAAGCGCATGTAGTATTAGGGGACTTGCTCTTGACCTAATACGTGGTTCTTGAACAAACCGCTACCAGTACACAGACACCCTTATACAAAACCAAATTTTGGGGATATTAAATATGGTGTTCCTCAGGGTTCCATACTTGGACCACTTCTTTGTTTATTATATATAAACAATACACAAAATATTCCGTTCACGCCAGATATAATTCTTTACGCCGATGACACCAATATGTTTTTTTCAGGACAGAAATTATATATTATTCAGTTGCAGGCTAAAAAATGGCTCATTAATTTGTCCGAGTGGCTTATTGTAAGTCAACTGGAACTAAATACCAAAAACTGAATACGTAATTTTTCGCTCTCGAAAAAAGTCTATCAGGTATGACGTACACTTGAAATTCCTTGGGGAGATTATCGAGCGTGTAAGAATACCTAAATATTTCGGTGTTCTTTTAGAAGAAAATTTCAGCTGGTCCTCTCACGTTGATAACCTTACAAGACGCAATTCACGTTCTAAAGGTATTATAAGTAGAATAAAGCAACTTTTGCCGCGATGGTTAGAAAGTCAGCTATATTACGCACTAATTCATTCCCATTTACAATAGTTCGTCCTCGTATGGGGAAGAACAACAAAATGAAGTAGTAATAAGCTGTATATAGCTATATTGAGCTGTAAAAACGTGTTATGCGGGTTATTGAAAATTTGCCTTATATAACTCACTTTGTGCCACATTTCAAAGGGAGTAAATTATCAACAATGCAACACTCTCTGAAAGAAGAGATACACATTGCAATGATTCTCAAAATAAATTTATGCAAGGATAATTTTCTTCGAGAATTTCTGTCGAAGGGACACTCTTACGAAACTAGAAAAATCATGTATGACCAAATTTTTACACGGACCAACTATTGCATGCAAAAGGAGTCTTACGTTATAGCAGACTTCTTAAATCATCATCCTATCGTTATAAATATGGTACAGGAAACGATGCGCATGAAATGCTTCAAAAAAAGTTAGCTGCATACCTCTCATCAATGCAGGAATAATTCTCTTTTTTACTTTTCCTGCTGCAGTCTGTATTGCGTTAAGTTCTTTTTCGCTTCAATGGCCTGAATATTTTTTTTTTACATTTCTATTGCGCTCTTATATGACTGTACTACGCTTGTATATTTGTATCAATCTGTATATATACTACCAAATATGTGTAGTATATATAATCTCTGTATTAACGCGATAGCGTTAGAGAGCTCGTGTCGCAGAAATTCCGGTGTCGCAGTCAGCGTCGGCGGCGGTGTCGGCGTCGCTACCGACGCTTGTGAGAGAAAAATCGAGAAAGACGCAAATAAAATAAACAAGAGAAATCTTCGGTCCCATTGAGGACCGGACCCGGGCCGTTTGCGTGGCAAGCAGATGTCCTACCACAAAGCCACGATGTTACTTGCAGCTGCTTCGAAAAAAAAAACACTACATAAATGCTATGTAGGGGAAGGAGTATTTCGTTCGGCAGGTGTCACGACGAAAATGAGCACACTCGGCGATTTGTAGGCGCATTGGCGAGGCCATCAAACTACGTTTTTCGCGCGACAAAAAAGGCCGGGATAGTGCAGCCATCGCCGCTAAAAACACACACGAACTTTCAAACAGCTCTAAAAATGGACAACTACGTCTATCTAGGGGAAAACATACCAAGCCAACGCCTGCTTTCTATAGGAGGCGTTGATCAAGCAAACAGCAAACGCTAGATAAGGTGCTGCCATCTGTGAGGCATTGTGAATAATATGTCTCAGCTCTTGCACATATGCACATATGTACGTATGCACAATATGCACATATGCAGAAATTTACATATATACCCTAAAATGTGGTCGGGGGGATGGCCGCAGCGGTAGCTCAGTTGGTAGAGCATCGGACGCGTTACTCGAAGGTCGCAGGAAAGTGGCTTTTCCTCCACTTTTCTTTCTTCACATTTACCATACATTTAAAATTAAAAACATCCCCTATACCTTGCTTGGCATTATTGTCTGTTAGTGCTCATTAATATTGTGTATAACAAAGAAAACGAGCCCTTAAAATTAACACTTCCTTCCTTCATTCATAGCGAGGGTCTCGTTTTGGCAGACTTGATGCTTTCAGGTAGTATGCGAGGGATTATTGGTCAGCTGCCAGCTCGTAATAAGTTCACGTGCTACGTGACGCCAACAGGCAGGAAAAGAGTGTTCCACACTCGCCGCCATGGCTACAGGTGGCGCTGACTGACGCTCCCACGAATAAATGTACATATATACCCTATAAAGTGGTCGGGGGGGATGGCCGCCGCGGTAGCTCAGTTGGTAGAGCATCGGACGCGTTATTCGAAGGTCGCAGGTTCGGTCCCTGCCCGCGGCAAGCTATCTTTTCGTCCACATTTCTTTTTTCACATTTACCTTACATTTAAATTTAAAAACACCCCTATACTTTCCTTGGCATTACTGTCTGTTAGTGCTCATTATTGTTGTGTATAACAAAGAAAACGATCCCTTAAAATTAACACTTATTTCCTCCATTGCACAGGGAAGTGCTTTAGATTGAAAACCTGTACATTCCTATGGATACATCGCGAGCCCGTGTGTCTGTGTGCGTGTGTGTGTAACAATACACATTAATAGGTATGCACTTAGTGGTTGAAGTGCGCACTAGGGGCCGGATGTCGCTATCGTGTTCAACTTTTAAAGGCGAAGCTTAAGGTTCCCCAAATTTTTAATTAATCTTGCTCGCGTAGCGGCCTGTGTTGTTTGAGTTATGTGTGTCTAGAACGGGGTGTGACATTCAGCCATGCATTCGTGCCTTTTTGTCACACTCCTAGGCAGGACAAATGTACATATGATTGTTTATCATTGCCGGAAATAAAAACGAACATGAAGAAGGCCAGTGAAGACATGCCTACGGAAAGAGCTTGGATGAAATAGCATTCTGCTGAAGAACACAGTATGCTCCTCACTGAGGACGAGGCTACTCACTGAGGACGAGACCTATTACCTATGCCTGCCTCGAAGCCAGTTACCATCTGTGATTACGAAAGCACATTTTCTTATAGGGCAGCATTTTACCTCTGCGGGCGGTGATTCCACAGAGCACTTACTGAACCACAGCAATCCGAAGCACTACTTACGCTGCTTGCAACACCGTCACAGTTTCTTGAATCATTTCTGTATACGTTAGATGTACGAGTATGTGCTCACTCTCGGATATACCCATCGTTCTTCCGGACCTTCCCGCAACTTGGCAGTCGGAAGCATAGTGATTGTAGACACACCCAACAAAAGCAGCTTATGTGGCCTCTGGAAAGATTTGAAAAAGTTTATCTCGGTAATGACGGAATTGCTCGCGCTTGCTTGTTAAGTTCTGGTAAGAGGAGAAGTTTTGAAAATACCAGTGCAGAAAATATACACGAGAGATTGGCCATACTAAAACTTAGGACCCTTAAGATGGAACCTACGAAAGAAGACGAAGGGGAATCGGAGGGACGACTCTGTACGCACCGGTTTAGGAGCTTCCTCCTTTTGTTGGACGGTTGTCTCTCATCCCTCCTACTGTGTACATTGGTTCTCATTGCTCCCGCTATAGGTGCAGCTGTGCTCTCTGTTGATTCAAGGGCGCGTGCTCCGATCTCGGCGGAGCACGCGGCCTTGAATCTTGCACTTCAAAAAAAAAACAGAAAAAAAAACTAGAGCACGCGCTCTCGGCGCGTGCTCTAGTTTGATAAGAGACCGCTGGAGGGTCGCGCCTTAAATAGCACACGCTCTTCGCGGCGCTTCCTTTCTATTTCGGCGCGGACATCACTCATGCACTTCGCTACCGCTACTCATCATGACACCGAAGAAACTAAGGCAGCAGCGCGGAGGGCTCGCAATGCAGCAGCAGAGTGGCTCACCGCCAAGACCTTGCGTGAGAGCTCGCGAGGCCGAAGAGAGACGCCAGCGCCGACATCAAGCACAAGCCACTACTAGCACCGAAGCGGCGGCAGCAGCGAGGGCTCGCGATGCCGATGCTAAATGAGCTCATCATCAGAGTGGATCCTCTGTGGTCCCTCTGGTGCTTGAAACTCATTCGCAAAAATACCCTACACAGGCGTCATGGCGGCCAATGAATCGTGTTAACATATGTAATATAGTGTCATGGAGGAGTAAAATAGCAAGCAGGCGTCTCAGAATGCCAATTGCGCAACTAGTTGGTTGATGAATGCTTCCAACCCATTACAAAGCGCTCAGCCCTAATTCTTCATCCTCATGTGCCCGAGCACAAAGAAAGTGGACATAAGATGTCTAGCGGGCACAATGGTCATCCGCGGAATGACGAAAAATGACATAGTGGGCACATCCCAACTTCATGAAAATTACGATGATTTATGGCGTGGTGGTACCTCGGATGTGTACTTGTATTAGCCGCTTCTAGAGTGTCTA